>NC_064288.1:58989365-59149621 GCF_019186545.1 Solanum stenotomum
TGTTTTTTTTTAAAAGCTATCCATACTTGGTTTTGTCTTTATTTAGAATGCTAATTATTGGCTTGAACAAGAGTTTGGTTATGGACATTACAATTCTTTTTCAATTCATTTGCTCTCACTGTTCATATAGTATCTAAAATGGTTCCTTCCTTTATTTAGTTTCTAAAAACATATGTTGACCCAGTGACTTGGACACATTATATTTGTATAGTTGTTTTCACCATGGATTTATCTTGAGAAAATTTTCAAGGCTCTATTTTTTTATATTAGTTACGGTATGTGTGTTAGTTGAATAACAATATTTTAATGAGTGTTTCCTAAACAATCTGGAGCACTAGATTTCTTTTAAGTTATAATAATATTTATTTTTGATCCCTTTACATATGATATGAATGAATATTAATCCTTATTATCTTGCCTTGCATGAACCCCCTTGTTTGAGTCCATTGGACTCCCTTCTGTCTCTTTCCTTTGCATTTCGGATGTGCCATGGAGTCCCGAACTCAGCACTATCGAGTTGAACTCATCATTTTGAGAAGTTGGAAGCTGAAACAGGTCTCAGAAAGCAGAAAAATGGGCTGTATACATCCAATATACACCGATATACATCAGGGGTATACAAAAACGGGATTGAGCCAAAAGTCCAAATCAGTAGCGAATTTGGCCCAAAAGGAGGCCCAAATTCAATTTCTCCTTTACGCTTTAATTATTTAATTGCGATTACTTATTATTTGTTGTTTAACTCTAACTTTAGAATTTTTAATTAACTTAGTTGAATTCCCCAAAAGACGAGCTATTTATCTAAGTTGTTTCTAACAAAACTTATTTTATCAACTCTTGTATTTTCATCTATAATCTTTAGTCAAAACATTTTCTTTATTAGTTTAAAATAGTTTTTTCATAAACCAAAAATGACTCAAATAAAAAACCATCTAATTTAGTTTCGTTAAAATTCTTGTTATTTGTCTCTAATTCAAATATTTCAGTTAAGGTCCCATTTTCTTAAAAAATAAAAATTGCTATTTGTTTAACTATTTTATCAAAGTTAATGTTAATTATTATTATAAAATATATACTTAGTCGTTTTCTCAAAAAGCTTAGTCAATTAATTCAAAATGATATTCATGCTTTAATTTATTAAATTGGTTTAAATTATTATTTCAAAATGAATCAAATAAATTCTAATTAATCTAATTCTATTAATATTCTAATCACTTGATTTTCGAGTCAAATATTTCATTTTGGATCCCTTTTCTCTAAAAATAAATAAAATAAAATGTGTCACTTATTTAATTATTTTCTCAAAGTTAATCAACTATTGTAAGTTTTTTTTTTGTTTTTATGTTAAATCATTATTTTCCTTAAAATAGTCAAATATATTTTGTCAAGTCACAGGTCAATCGCATGTTAGCGGGCACTTCGAATGCTTAAACCCTTCTCGAAGTGTAAATTGAACCCCGAACCCCCTTTGGTATTTTCAAATGATTTTTTCTGTTTAAATCTTTGAAAATTATAAGTTTTCTTAATTTCTTTAAAAAATTAAGTGGCGACTCTTTTCTAAGTATTTTCTCAAATTGTTCATACTTGGAACATTTTCAAAGTGATTTTTCTATAGATAGGAAAATTACGGCATAACAAATAGTATATACCCTAACAATCTCCACTTAGATATTTAATCTTGAAAATTGTTAGAATACTATGTCTAAACACATGATTAATAATATATACCCTAACAAATGTATCAATGAAGAAGAAACCAATCAATTTCTATAATTACTATAATTAATTGAAGGAATAATTAAATAGCTCATCATTTATTCAACGTAATATTTTAAATCCTAAAATAAAGAGATTTTCACATTTTGCATTTATTAATTTAATGAAAATTACCTTTTAAATTCCATAAGTACTTCATAATCCTAAGTACGGATATATTAAAAAGGTGAAAAAATTTGAATAATAAAGTTGATTAATAATTAATTAAATGATGGTCTAATTAAAGAAAGAAAAATTACGGTAATGTATCAATGAAGAAGAAACCAATCAATTTTCTATAATTACTATAATTAATTGAAGGAATAATTAAATAGCTCATCATTTATTTAACGTAATATTTTAAATCCTAAAATAAAGAGAAACTTCCGAAAATTCAGAGAAAAAAGATAATTCAAAATCCTGATCAAAGAAGTATGTCACATCAACGTTTTCATATCCTCCTTTATATATATATATATATATATATATATATATATATATATATATATATATAAAGAGAGAGAGAGAGATAAGTTATTTTACAATTTTATCCTAATCAAATATGAATAAACTTATCTAAAACTAGTTTCAAAATCAATTATTCCTTTTTCCTCATATCAAATAAACCCTCGCAGTTCCAATTTTAAATTAAGATTTCGATATGCAAACTGAGACAAAAAGTTAAATGCGTTACCTCATACACCAACTCTCACTATTATTTTTAAAATTATTAATACTAAAAGTATATTTTATTACGATTTGGTGCTCATTTGATATGAGCAATAAGGGAAAACTAATTTCAAAGTTAATTTTATGATGAATTTATTTCATACGTATTTAATTAGGATAAATTACAGAATAACTTATTTTGAAATTATTAGTGTTTTTTTCATTTTACATTAAAAATAAAATAATTGATATCAAGATAATTAATATTGAAGTAACTTATTTCAACACCAAATGAGTCCTTACAACTTTCAAGAATTCAATTACTTATCTAAATTTTCTTCCACAACAAAATATGACAAGTCAAATCAATACGGAGTATGATATATAATCCCAGCTTGATCACTAAAATATTATAATTAGGACATATGATGTGATTGATTGTATTTTATTTGGCCACCAACTCCCCAATCATATGATATATTACTCCTAATCGATATGGTACATGACAGATTAATTTTTGTTTTATGCTAAGTGCTTAGTTAATCGTATCTCTAACATTGGAAAAAAATTAATATACATGACAAATTGTTTTTTGTTTTATGCAAGTGAACTCTAACATTGCAAAAAAATTAAAACTTGTAAGGGAAGTTCTTTGTTTTTCTTTTTGCTACCCTATTTTCATGCATTTTGAAATTATTATATTTTAATAAATAAAAGAATCAATACCGAACTAAGTTTAAATTAGACAATTGTTTTAAGTAGGGGTGGACATTCGGTTCTTCGATTCAGTTTTATCAAACTTTGGTTCGAATCTTTAGTTCTCGGTTTTAGAAAAGTATGTACCGTATACCAAATCAAACTAATTTAGTTTGGTGTTTTTAAATCAATTTTTCGGTTGAATGAAAAATAAAATGAGAACAAAATCAAAGCATAAGATACTTAAAATTCAAAAGTACATTAATAAATGACGTGTCTTGTCATGGAATACTTATTGTGCTAACTAAAAGACTATATTTATCTTTGCCAAAAACATTGTGACTCCAACTACTTCTCGAGGAAAACAAGGACGAAAACGGGTTCCTTTACATAATGTACATTAGTAAAAATATGTTTTGGTTCCTCTTGGAAGCTAATATTTGAAGTTAACTATTGAATTGCATATTTGTTGTTATTTTGATTTGTTCACGAGTGATTTAATTGTTAGTTGACTTTTTATTTTTCGTTAAGAGAATGCCCATATATATATATATATAAATTTATTTTTTATTTTAATTTTTTTTTGAATAAAAGTTTGGTTCTTCATTGCACCGAAGCTCTGAGACCCTTATACTGAACCGAACAACCGAACTTTTGAAAAAATAACACCAATACCGAATCGAAAAATCGAAGAACCAAATTAGTTCGATTTGATTTGATTTTTTGATTTTCTGGTGTTTATGTTCACCCCTACTAAGTAGTTCTCTTTTCCTTATCGAATTAAAGAAATATACTATGAGTCTATGGGTATTAAAGTCGGCAAAATGGGCTTAGCCCATGGAGCCGGTCCAATCCAATCCGTTATTGGGTAGGGGGTTGAGATAGAATTTTTCAAACCCATTTAAAATTAGGGCTTATAAGTCCAGCCCATGTATGCCCTTGACCCTTGAGGATTGATAAAGGTTGGGGTCAGTCCATGGGTCAAAATTATTTATTAAAGGGTAACTTACAGAAATTTCACTAGTGTATGAAGTAATTACTGAGAATGCACGCTATGTTGTAATATTACGAATCTTATCATATTTTGGTCCGTCCAGATACATGTATCTCGGATACATGGACTCAAATTAGGTGTAATTTGTTTAAGATACATTATATCCAAGTGGATTCGCATGTATCTAGGATACATAGACAAATCCCGCGTCCTCGCCTCCCTCTCATCTCGCTCGTCAGTCTCTTATCTCGCTCATGTATTTAGGATGCATCACATCAGATACATGTATCTCGCATATCTAGTATCGTACATATATGTTAATCACACTAGATTTTTTGCTAGTGTTATTGAAACAATATCATTGTTTGTCATATTTAATTGAAAATCTTCTCATTTTCTTGATATTATAGAATTTTAAGTTTGAAAAAAAAGCTAGCCCACCCCAGCCCATGGCCCTTCCAAAGTTGCGTTAGGTTGAACATTTTTAGGTCCATCCAAATAAAAGGTCGGTCCACCTTAGCCCATCAAATTCCTTGGCCCCCAAGACTTGGGTTGAGTGGGACTGAACTGACTCTTTTAGAGAACTCTAATAAGTATGACGAGATACGCTTTTAAAATCATAATTTACACAAAATCAAGCTTCACCTTTAACTACTAAAAGGATTACCAAGTGACTAAAGATAAAATTCTAAGGAAGTCGAGTGTGAATATTTGAATACGATGCCCTAAAGCTATTATCGAATTTCATCTCAAATCAAGCTATATAATTATTATACTTATTCGCGTTTTCACCTTACCAACTTATTTAATTGGATTCTACACAACATGAATCTTATTAAATTTTGAATATCGAGTAATTATACATACATATATATAAATAAAAAATCTATTCATTGGGCATGTGATGCATTTTTCAAGGCCTAGAATTAGTACAGAGTAGAGACCAATGAAAATGGATATTGAAGATGATTGTTCAAACCGACTCTATTTCTATGTTTTTAAAATTACAGATCAGACACAACCTTTTTCTGTTTCCATAAACTCTGGTCCACATAAATATATTGCCTACGCTATTACTCCCTCTGTCTCAATTTATGTGACTTACTTTTTTTTAATCAATTTAAAAAAGAATGACACATTTTTATATTAAGTAGCAATTTAATTATAAAATATCTATTTTATTCTTTATTAAATAATTTACCGTCACACAAATTTATATCATTCATTTTGAATCACAAATCTTTCTTAAATTTCGTGTCGAATTAAACTACTTCACATAAATTACTTCAACCAAGAAACCCCTGCAACTTGGAAATGATTGAGTTGCTCTATAAAGATAGAGATCTATTACCCAAAAAAACATCAAAAAAATAAAATAAAAAAAACATTGCCCTTATCATTATCATCTTCTTCAAGACCTGTAAAGTTCAAATTTTTCAAGGTATTTTGCACTCTCTCTCTGTTTTTTTGTGTGTTGAAGTTTTAATTTTGATTTGTTTTCTGTTTGAATCTTTATGGGGTTTAAGTGGTCATTAATGTGATTTGGTTCTTTATAACTTTTCTGGGGTTGCTTTTCTTCTTTCGGATTTTGAGGTTTGTAGTACACTTTTTGCTACTGGGGTGGAAAAAAATTCAATCTTCATGGTCTATTTGGTATTTCAATACTTTTTTTTTGTTTGTTTAAGTTGGGTGTTTTAAGTGGATTTCTTGTATTGTTTAGTGCTTAATTTTGTGGAGAGGTTGAACTAAGGTATAGTTTCGAGTTCTGTTTTATAGATTTTCTTGTTCTTTATGCAATTATATCTTAATGCTGTGATATGAATTAGCCTTTGATAAGTGAATCTTTTTTGTTTTTCTTTGTTGAAAAAAGGGAATCTTTTTGTCTTATGGTGTAGTTTTTGTGTTTTGTTTAGCTGGTTAAGATGGAGTGGTTCTACTAGTATACCTGTTTCTCTTCTTATTTGTGGGAGGTTCAAATTTGCCCATGTACTATTTGTAATAACTCGATATTGCGAATAGTGCATTCATGTCTTTGTTGTTAGCAAATTGTCTCGCATTTATCAATTCACATTCATGGAGCTCCAACGTGATTAGGGGTGGACTCCATGTGTTGAAATTATTCTAGGAAAAGAGGTCCAAGTTACTCCTCAAGTTCTGTCTATGATTGAGGAGTTCAATTAGGGGTCAAGGGCGATAGTGAGACTTCTTTCTAACAAAGGGGCAACACTAAACCAAAGTATAACGGATGGTAAAATTGAACAATTTCCAAGAGGATTGGGACAAATTTGACCCTTACTCTTTTTTAACTTCTTGTTTTAAATGTAATTCGTAGTGTAGTCAGATAAAAGTTCATTATTGATATTCATTTATGTACTTTACACATAGAGTTTGTCCTTCAGCCATCTGAATTTATGTCTCGAGACTTGTTGTTTCTGTATTAACCACACGGAGATTCACTACTTTAATGTTGTTCTGCTGTTTTAGAAGTATTTTGATAATCCAGTGGGTTTATTCTGTTATGTTCCTAGTATCTCGAGCTTTGCCTCTATTTGGCCTAGTATCCCTACCATTTTCTTTCTGATGATGGTATTTTGTGCACAGAATGGGAACTTCTGTTGAAACCACTTATGGAGAATACACATATGAAAACCTTGAGAGGGAGCCCTACTGGCCTTCAGAGAAGCTTCGGGTCTCTATTACAGGTGCTGGTGGATTTATTGCCTCACACATTGCAAGGCGACTGAAGACCGAGGGGCATTACATTATTGCTTCTGACTGGAAGAAGAATGAGCACATGTCTGAGGACATGTTTTGCCATGAGTTCCATCTTGCTGATCTCAGGGTTATGGATAACTGTTTGAAAGTCACTAAAGGAGTTGATCATGTGTTCAATCTCGCTGCCGATATGGGAGGTATGGGCTTCATTCAGTCGAACCACTCGGTGATCATGTATAACAACACTATGATCAGCTTTAACATGATGGAGGCATCAAGAATAAATAGTGTTAAGAGGTTAGCCAATCTCTCCTGCTTTCTTGGGGAGTTTTGTTTGTGTTCAGTGTCATACTAGTGTTTTAATGCAATAGGGCAATTGGTTTTTGTTAGGCATTTTTATTTTATTTTTTAAGATGAAAGGGTTATATGAACTTATGGATATTTCACTTGCAAAATTATGTATGGCTAACCCTTGTTTGCCATTTGTTCATTCTAAAACGATGAAGGACTTACCTTAGAAAGGTGGGAGATAATGTTGCCGTCTAAATTCAGTGCTTTAAAAATCTCCCCTGCATTGCGCTGCCCAAGTGACCTGAGAGCAGAAGAAAACAATAATATTTATACACTTACAAATTGAAAAAGTTGTTCATAATCCTGGGTGTAGGTTACTACTGCAATTTCCTTGTAGATGGTTGAGTCTACTGATCAATTTGTTATGCAAGACCTCTTGTGCAGAAAGATGATAAAGTTGTTTCTATTTGTCGCACCCCTTTCCTTCTGTGGGTTCTATCACTTCCTTCTGATATTACTGCCAATTTTTGTACTTCCGTAATCCTTTTCTAATATATAGTAAAAAAAAGCAAAATGCTATAAAAAGTTATCTAGGAGCATTACAATCTATAACCATGGTCCTTTATGAGGCAAAGCAAGACGTTGGGGAGACAGGATGTCACCCCGTGGTCTCAAGGTTTTGGGACTTGCGGAATAGACTGAAAACTCTGGCTGACAAGCATAATTTTCTTTTCGTTGATTTCTCTAGCTTTTGATCTCTTAATATAATGTATCAAGTATATTTATTGCATCATGAATGCCAGCCCACCATAGACCTCATTTCTTCCTTGTAGCTAATTCTGATTTCCTGTATTCATCCCCTTTGTTGAGTTAGAGTAGCTAAGAGATAGTACGGTTTCCAGAGATTGACCTTTTCAAATGTTGGTTACAGGTTCTTTTATGCATCCAGTGCTTGCATCTACCCTGAATTTAAGCAGTTGGAAACTAACGTGAGCTTAAAGGAGTCTGATGCTTGGCCTGCAGAGGTTTGTACCTTAAATAAATAAGCTTTAGCTAATTTTGGAATTTGACAATCTGCAGCGTTGATGACGGTTTTTATTTTTATTTTAGCCTCAAGATGCTTATGGCTTAGAAAAGCTGGCAACAGAGGAGTTGTGTAAGCACTACAACAAGGACTTCGGAATTGAATGTCGCATTGGCCGTTTCCATAACATTTATGGCCCATTTGGAACATGGAAAGGTAATCCCACTCGAGCAAATTTCATGTTGTTACATTGTCATTGTTTTTTTTTCATGAAGTGATCAACCTTTGCTTTAAAACTAAAGGCGGACGTGAGAAAGCACCAGCAGCTTTTTGTAGAAAAGCCCTCACTTCCACTGACAAATTCGAGATGTGGGGAGATGGAAAGCAAACTCGATCTTTCACCTTCATTGATGAGTGTGTTGAAGGTGTTCTGAGGTATGTGGAACTCTAAATAAGATTTCTCGACTGGAATTTTGATTGAGAATGCTGTCACTCAAATATTTATCTATATTGATTTGAGCATCCCATAATTCTACGCTTGGAGACACCTCCTTCCCTAGAAAAAACCCAGACCAAGAAAGAAAAATGAACTAGATAAAAGGTTTTTTCAAGCAACGCACCTCTGATGGGAAGTATGTATATACAATACGAATGACCACCTACTAAATTGAATCCTCCCGAGTCCTGTAAACCAAAATTGAATTTATCAAGAAGAGAGGACAGGAAAGAATTTGAGAGCCTCCTTAGTTTGTATGTGAGCTTGTGTGGGGCTTGGTCCTGTGGCACCTCAGAGATCAGGGCAAAAAATGCAAAAGAGAGAGATTTAGCCATGGTTTTGATCAACAATCTCGGGTTTTAAAGTAAGAAATTATTCTGACTGACCTCCCCTTGACCCCCATGTCTCACCAGAAAGAAATTTAGTAGGAAACACCTTCAGAACATCGTTAGTTCTAATTGGTGATGTTTTATCAACTGGAACTAGTCAAACTTTGTTTTGGAGATGCAGCACTTCCATTGCTCAAACAAATTTATTCCTATTTAGGTTAACAAAATCAGACTTTAGAGAGCCTGTGAACATCGGAAGTGATGAGATGGTAAGCATGAATGAGATGGCAGAGATAGTACTCAGCTTTGATGGCAAGAACCTTCCAATCCATCACATCCCGGGACCAGAGGGTGTGCGTGGTCGAAACTCTGACAACACTCTCATCAAGGAAAAGCTTGGCTGGGCTCCTAATATGAAGTTGAAGGTATCAACTTATAGATCATGTGATCATCCTTCTGGTGTTTGTTATTGTATTTTAGTGATGCACTTCTAATGTCTCTGTTCCAAATGATTTAGGATGGGTTGAGAATTACATATTTCTGGATCAAGGAACAAATTGAGAAAGAGAAGGTGAAGGGTGCCGATGTGTCCGCTTATGGATCATCCAAAGTTGTGGGAACACAAGCTCCAGTTGAATTGGGCTCCCTCCGTGCTGCCGATGGCAAAGAGTGAAGTAGATGAAGCCAAGTGATTATCATTCGGTATGCACAATGGCCATCTGTTAGTTCCACCATGTTTTGTTCGCGTGGAATGTTTACTTATTGATATATCTATATTACGTGCTAAGCAGTTTTTTTTCCCCACATCCCCTCATTGCACCTACCAAATAATGCTCAGAGATGTGGTAGTCCAGTAATGCTTGCATTTTGTGATTTCTTTTTGCTACCTCAATGCATTTGTGGTATTTTCTGAATTTGTATGAGACATATCCATTTGCTATCAATCTATCATTTTCTTGCTCCTTGACTCTGACTCTGTAACATTACACTGTCTTTGTTGCACCTGTTAGCAGTTAATGAATTGGATTAAACCATGGGATATCAGTGTTCAAATCGCGATGAAAACAAAATATCTCAAGTGACTTCTTCCCGTCTGCCTAAAACTGCATCGATAGAGCTACCTAGTAGTTGTAATAGTGGGAGGTAGTAGTAAGTACCTGATGGAATAGTCGAGGTGACACAAACTGATTCAGCTTTGTGAAGCAGCTCTGGACATTGAAACAATAATATTTATACACATACTTATACATCATCTCTACACGCGTATACATTAGATATATACTATTGATACATTATATATACATATCAATACATTACATATACATATGGTCATTTTATTGAAAATAATTTTTGTTGTGGGGTATATATATTATTAATTTTGGGTCATTCTTTAGGTAAATGAAAACTTGACTATATTTGGTGCAAATAAAACGATTGTATTGTATATTTATGAAAATTACTTCAAAAATATTTGAAGTCATGCGAGAATTTTTAACTTCAGTCACTTATATTTGAATTGTCTTCAAAGTGGATAAATTTGTAAAAAGTAATATTTAATTAAAAGAGAGATAAGTTAAATGGTGATCCAAAAATAGGTATATGACACATAGCTCCAAACTTTGGTTGGTTGATTAATCATTTATGTCAATTTAAACGTTATTTTAAAGCTTGTACAAACAATTAAAGATACTAGACGTATGGATGACTATAACCATTTTGAGATGGGTATTAGTGACAAGTTGTTTTCCTATCCACTATTTCTACCTAATTATGATATAATTTTATTCCCAATATATGATTTATTGTCCATGTATATCAATGCACTTCATATTAGGATTCTATTTGCATAAGTATACCATGAATGATATTTTTCTCCTTTTAGACAAAAACAATTAGATAGATTTCTTGTTTTTATATAGAAAACAAAAAAAGGGGTAAAGTTTTGGAGTTTGGATATAGTTTCTTGGTCAATTTTGTTTGGTATGGGTCTAAATTCTAATAATACGCATGACGGAGGGCAAGCATGTAAAGAAGTGGTGCATTATATTTAGGCGAATTTCACATCTAAAATAGAAAAGAAAATAGGGACCTTATAAAAAATGAGTTCATAATCAATTACCAGGACCTTTTTTTTTTGGGTTAGATACAAATTTCTGCACGTTTAAGCCCAAAACAGACAATATTTGGATCAAGACCATTATAAATGGAATTAGAGCAGGATTCTGTGATGTCCGTGACATAGGGCATGCCTCTAAAGAAGGAATGCACATTATAACATAGCCGAATCTCATATCGGAATGAAGAAAGAAAGTTAGAGATCTCATAAGAATGAGTTCATAATCAAGTGTCAAGGCGTCTTTTGGATTAAATCCAAAAAATAAAAGAAAAATTTACAAAAAATCTCCTCTCGTTACATCCTTATCCACTCTTGGATACATTCCTCCCTCTCGGATATATCCCTCGAGCTCTCTCTCAAATACATTCCTCCTATTAAATAATGTATCATTTACAATGTATCTAACAACCAAGTAAAGTATCCAACAACAATAAAAAAATCCGAAATTTTGTAGTTGAAAAAACTTTCAAGATAAAACTTAATTAACCCCAAATATATGAAATTTCTATAATTTTTCATACGGACCTAAATTCAAAGCGGACAACACCTTAATAGCAAAAGATGAATGATGCCTTATTTGGTAAGTTTACCCATTGAAATGACTCAACTTGCCAACGTTAAAATCAAGAAATGCAACCAACAATATGTATTAAACTAAAATTACAACTAACTCATTAATACAGCAAATGTTTTTCAATTGAAATTATAAGTTGCAGAGACCAAAAGTATGTGATATTCCATTTAAGAAATGACCAAATGGTAACAAAAATAAGTAAAATTTATCTGTTTAGCTACCTTGAAAAAGTGGTTGAAATTTCTATTGACTACAAAATCATTACCCTCTTTTACTTGTTTTCTCAACAACCCAACAAACATTTTTTTAAAAAAAAAATCTTTCACTAATAAATTCCTCTAATAATTATTTTTAACTTCTTGTCAAATTCAAACTTTAGTTTTATTATCTCTATTCCCCTACCTTTCCATGAAATTAGGTGTACAACCTATACTAAGGTTACATTTAAACAATTAAAGAATTATATAGTTTAATTTGTTGTATTATTGCCCAATTATATATTATTAACAATACAATGTAGGGAGTCCAGAAGTGTATTTGGACATGAAAATTGTAAAATTTGAAGAAAAATAAATTAGAGTTGTTTGAATTTTTGTGAGTGATCTGGAATGCAAATTGTGAAAACTATTTTTATTGTTTTTCGAATTTCAAAGAATTATAGCAATTCTATGTCCAAACAGTTTTTAATATAAAATTTTGAGAAAAAAAAAGTAAAAATCATTCATGGCGAAAACGATGCTTAGTTCCATTGACGGGTTAGTCATGGCTAAAAAACGATCAACCTATTCGACTGAACAACTGATAATGTTACGTAAAAAGGATCGAGGATATAATACGTAGGAGTATTATTGTGTCAAGTGGTATTTAAATGATAGTTTTCTTAGGGGAAAAGAGTATGAAAAATACTTTAACTTTGACCGAAATTGTTGTTACGATACCAAACTTTATGGAGAACCTTTTACCCCTGCACTATTTAATAGTGTATTTTAAAGGTATATATGTGCCCACGTGGACACGTTACTATTTATAATTATGCAATATTTATGATGTCCACGTGGGCACATATAGACCTTTAAAATACATTATTAAATAGTGCAGGGGGTAAGAGGTCCTNAATGCAAATTGTGAAAACTATTTTTATTGTTTTTCGAATTTCAAAGAATTATAGCAATTCTATGTCCAAACAGTTTTTAATATAAAATTTTGAGAAAAAAAAAGTAAAAATCATTCATGGCGAAAACGATGCTTAGTTCCATTGACGGGTTAGTCATGGCTAAAAAACGATCAACCTATTCGACTGAACAACTGATAATGTTACGTAAAAAGGATCGAGGATATAATACGTAAGTACTATTGTGTCAAGTGGTATTTAAATGATAGTTTTCTTAGGGGAAAAGGGTCTGAAAAATACTTTAACTTTGGCCGAAATTGTTGTTACAATACCAAACTTTATGGAGAACCTTTTACCCCTGCACTATTTAATAGTGTATTTTAAAGGTATATATGTGCCCACATGGACACGTTACTATTTGTAATTGTGCAATATTTATGATGTCCACGTGGGCACATATACACCTTTAAAATACATTATTAAATAGTGCAGGGGGTAAAAGGTCCTTTCCAAAGTTTGGTATCTTTACAACAATTTCGGTCAAAGTTCGGATATATTTCAAACATTTTTCCCATTTCTTAGAGTAATTAATCTTGAGAAAAATATAAGATTGTAAGTAACCTAATCAAGTTGGTATATATTATTTTGCAGTTAGTGGATCATAGTCAAGTTTATTTCTTGATTAACTTAAACAGCAAGATTAATTACAAGTTTTTCAATATAATTTCCCACTTGCTCCTTTACTTGTGCTTGATTTTTGACAAGAAAAATGGACTGCTGATGCAAGGTGATTTATAAAAAATGCAACTAAAGTTGATTTAATAATTTTAAAATATATTAAGTTGGATATTTAATTGATGAGCTAACTAAGCAAATTACAAATCAATCAATCTGAATGATTAGTGAAAGGAACACTCAACAGTTTGCTTCTCTCAATCTTACCTTATCTTCTGGGTACTGCCAAGTTTAGTACAAATTAAAGTACTAATTTTTCAACCAAATGACATTAATTTAACAAATATTGTATCAATTTTAAGGGGAAATAGTACTATATTTGGAGTCTAATAAAAATAGATACAGTAACAATATATTCAACATAGTTTCATAATTGGAGTTAAGAAATGATTAGTGTTATTTTCGATAGATTCTCAAGTCAAAAGATAAGGTAAGGAGAAATCATAAACAAGGTTATACATAATCACTAAGAGCAATTTAGATGTAGTTATCCTTTTAATAATTGATAATTAACCTTGGACAATGTAGTTTATCGACCTACCTAGAAAAGATAATTAAAAAAAAAAGAGATTTAACTGAAAGAGTTCAACTAATCTAGTTTAAGTTAACTAAAGAAGAAATATGTGTCACTTGGGCTATATTATATCGAGCACATAAATATATATATCATATTAATTTTATGTTGCGACTTACATAACATTTTATTTTTTTCCTTCATTCCTTACATGGTATTTACGTTAAGGTATCATATATTCCATTTCTTCGGAAATTTGCTTGCCTAAAAAATTGTCAATCATCTTTTCAATTGAATGAAAAAATTATTAATACGGGAGAAACTATTATTCGTTTTTTGTAACTTTACTTTTTCTGTGGACTTATCAAATTAGCCGACTCAGTAACTTTCGAATACAAAAATACATAACAACCAAAAAAGAATTTGACACCCAACCGAGCATCTTGGATAATTTAGTACTGCATTGGTGAAATTTAAGTCTAATCCAAATTTAGCAAAAATAACATAATGATATAAATAAGTTAGGTTCAACTCCAATCCTAATACTAAAAGAACATTAATTGTGATTTAAATATTAGGATAAACCTAACTCTAATAGGTAGAGTACTAATTTTAAAGACTTTTTTGACTTGTCGAACATGTAATTTCCCAACAAACTAGCCTCACCTCAAATTTCTATCTGAATTAAGAAAATAAAATTGAAAGGACAAGTATGTCTTAAATGCATAACTAATTATTAACTTAATTAATCTACATTAGGCACATGTTTAATCTCAAATACATTTCCTTTTCTCTCTTATTTTCCTTTTTTTGGATGATCGAGGAAAAATAATCCTATTTGTGGGAGATAATTGGTAAGCAAATTGAAACCACTCACTATATTTGTGTAAGTGTTTTATTATGTTATTTTTGCTAAAACAGTTTAAATATACTCTAATATGATATTATGGTATTGTTCGTTTTAGAGTTAACTCACATGTTTTTCTTCAAAAGATTAAGTATCTCTTTTTCTTTTTGCAGCTATCAATGTGAAACTCTTTTCATACACACCTAATAATTTCTCCCTTGGACTGAAGTTCACATTATCCATCAATGTTAATAGATATCTAGATCCAGAATTACTCATTTTGATCTTTGTTAAATTAGGCCACAAGGAAAGAAATTATAATTGAGAAGGCTATTATTGATACGTCAATAATTTTGAGATGTTCTTTTCATTCATGTCCAGTGTTTTCTACATGGCATCAGAGCAATACTTACACCCCTAATGCAATATATACACTCTGCTAATACTAACACAATAATTCTGCTCCTTACGCTAGTCTCCAACAATTACTTGTAAGTTGTAACCATCAAAATTTACTAGCTTCTCTTTTGTATATATGCATTTTTATGCTATTGATAAAGATAGTAAATCGGTACTTAAAAAGGTAAAGGCACCTAAGAGCTCGTTTGAATTGGGTTAAAAAGGTAGTTTTTAAGTCAAAACTAAAAAGCTGGAAAAGATTTACTTTTGGTTTTTAACTTACTTAAAGTCATTTTAAATTTATTTTAAGTTATTTTTAAACTTGCCAAACACTTCTTAACTTATTTTAAGTTATTTTTTATATTTATCAAACATTTCTAAAAGTTAAAAACTGACTTAAAATAGATTTGAGTCGAGTCCTACGACGTCAAACACCCTCTAAGTCGAATCCTACGCCGTCATTCTATCAATGACCCTGATAAGTGATAACCATTGTTGGGTTAAAACAATTTCATATATTTATATTTTTAATATGACGTGATATTATTTGTTTTGATCATAATCCACATATCTAACTAGTAAAAACATTTCTGAAATAAATTCAGAAAACAAACTAAAAATTATTATTAATAATTTTATTTTCTTTTTTAAAAAAGTAGGGGAGTGGAGAAGTGGGGTTGGCAGTTGAAGAAAGAACTATATTTGTACTTCGGACTCAGAAGGACCACATTAATTTTTAAAACACTGGAGACCCATTATTGTAACGGATAAATACAAAAAAGTTCTACTTTTTAAGTAGTAATTCGAAATATAGAAATAATTTAGTTTAATTTTCATTTTTAAGAAAAAAATCTAAATAGTACATGCTGAAAATGTAAAATCACATTCTCAATATATCATTTGATCGATGTTAAAAAAATTATCCGTACATATCAAATTATATGAAGTAAAAACTTATTCACACTGCTGGAAGTTTTACTTTACTCTACCTTACTAATCTTCTATCTTGATACGCGAACATCACTCATTTCTATTTAGAGTTTTGTCCTCATAATATGAAGTTATGTCATATAATGTCTAATCACATTTCCTCAATACTTTTTCAATCTACCTTTACACCATTCACATATCTCCTTTAACCAAGTTCTCGCACCTCCTCACTAGGCGTCAACGCCATATATTTTTCTAAGGATATAAGAAAGAAATCTCCATGCTTTGATGTACTTCTCAAATTTGAAATAGGACTTCAAAAGTGAAAATTGAATTGAAAAAAAAATGAGATTATAAATTAATTTTCAAATTTGAAATATAACTTAAAATTTTCATAATTAAATATCGATTTTCAAATTAAAAAATATACAAAATAAATAAATAAATTTTATGACCAAACAAGTCCTAAATTTAAATTTTCAAAACTCAAATTTTGTAAAATATCAAACACAGAAATTACAGGGGTCATTCAACTTTTACAATGCTCTCTATTTGTGGTACAATTTTGGAATATGTGCTTTCAGATTATTCCCTTCGGTTTACTTCTAATTATCATATTATGCTTTTCGAAAGTTAATTTGATTAATTTTTAAAGTAAAATTAAATTATATTAATTCGATTTATTAAATAGAACATTTAAATTTTCAAAAGGTATATGAAAAGTACTATAAATTATAACTTTTTGCATATAAATATGATAAAAAAATATATATATATATCATAAAATGTTTGTCAAAATTCTTATCATTTGAGTCTAAAAAAAAAGAAATTATAACAATTAAAAATAGAGGGGAATATATTTTTACCCAAAACTAACGAATATTCCAAATTCTCAACACAGTATTTATAAGCACAGTGTTTATGGATTGACCCCACTTCATAGTACACATCCCATGTGCTTGTGACCATCCTAAATATCCACGTCATATTTATTTATCTTTTTTTTAAAAAAAATACATCGCTAACCGTTTTAATTTATCAATAAATATTATTTAGATACTCAAATTATGATATAGAAGTTAATTATACTTATAATATGTCACTTCTTTTTATTATATGTATTAGAATTAATAAGTTGTAAAATACAAGGCATGTTTCAATCGAGAGTGATGTGTATATCTATATGAGATGACATAGTTTATGCAGTTAACTTAGCTATATAATGGACTCTTTTAGAGCATACACCTCTTTTTTTCTTTTTTTTTCAAATTTCAATTGGAATTTGGAAGTGTCTAGATAGGCACACTTTATCGCTTGTTCAAGTGCTTAATTGATACAAATACTCCCTCCGTCCAATAATACTTGTCCACTATACTAAATATAGATGTTTAACAATACTTGTCTACTTTATGAAATTCATGAATAATTTTACATTTAGTTTCTAATTTACCCTTATCATTAATTTTAGTCATTTCCCTATTACATTTTTCAAGTCATTGCATTTATTATATCAAAGTGTGATATAGTAAAATTACCCTTCTATTTATAGTTTTTTAAGGGGTGTGCCAAGTCAATAATGGATAACTATTGTTGAACAAATGGAGTAGTAGTTCGAGTATCTAAATGAAATTTACTAAATAAATTTAAGAACTTAACAATGTATTAAGCGCGCGCGTGCGCGCGCGCACACATATATATATATATAAGAACTATTTATTATGTTATTCCTTGGTTTTCTTTTTGATGATTTCACGCTTATAACCTTTCGAAGATAAATACAAAAGTTTCCATGCCTTGTAAGATTCTATTCATAACTCATAAGATTAGTTGGTGAACCTAGAGCTTTGATATCACTTTATCACAATTTAATAATTTGTTTAAGTCACGAAGATACTAAGCCCCAACTTGTTAGGCAAATTCAACAACTTTCAAAGTCCAATTTTAATATGCAAAATATTTTCTAACAAAGACAACTTAATATTTAAAATTTTTGGACTCCCTAATGAACGTTAAAAAATAAATTAGTCAAATAAAGTAATTCACAACACCCTAGATCACTCTGGAGAAAATTTACTCGCACCAGGTGTTGATACCAAACTGCATTGACGTGTCATGGTAAAGCAATAAAAGTGATTAATTAATTATAATTAAATAGTTAAATAATGTACCAAAAACTACTTCTTCAGTCAATGCACCACAATGAAATAGAATGAATTTAAATTATATACATTACAATTTATATTAGCGTAAGAATTTCTTTTACATTATCAGATTATAATTGTCCATTATAACAAATAATATGACTTATCTCAAGATTAAACTCTCACATTTCAAGAAAACTTACATTTCGATATTATTCATGTAATATGATAATGCAAAACCTTTTTTATACTGATTATTTATATAACTTAAACTCAATAAGAAAAATTAACAAATCCCTTGAAATAAATTTAATAACAAAGAAAATTCATCTTATTTTTCTTCTTTATTTTAAAAGAAAAGGAAATCAAATATAGATGAAATGTTGAAACTTTCAAAAGCTCAATATGGTATTTTTTTTGGGTTAATTGTACATAATGACAAACTTATAATCTAAAATAAATGGAGTAGCTACTGTTTGATTTAATNAAATTGCGTTTCTGTTTGTATAAAACGAAAGAAAATTGTATATACACATGCAAATGCATATATATTCGTCCTATACACTTATAATTATACAATAAAAATATTCCCCTGCCCAGTTCTCTTTTGCCTTTCTCTCTTTCTCGTTTTATACAAACACAAATTATACAATATAATGTAAAATTCATGTTTGTATAATGTTTAATTTATGTTTGTATAAAGCAAAAGAAAATTGTATATACACATGCAAATACATATATATTCGTCTTATACACTTATAATTATACAATACAAATATTCCCCTACCCAGTTCTCTTTTGCCTTTCTCTCTTTCTCGTTTTATACAAACACAGATTATACAAATATAATGAATAATTTATAGTTGTATAATGTTTAATTTATGTTTGTAAAAAGCGAAAGAGAGAGCAATTTTTGATATACAAATATTTTTGTCAACGATTTATACAAATGAGAAGCAAACAACAATTTATACAAATGGCCTGCCAGCGAAATTATACAAATCTGAAAAGGAGCCAACGAATTATACAATTGCTTCTTTTTGTATATATGTATAGCGAAATAGACATAGCTTTCAATTGTATATGTATACGAATTATACATATATATGTTTGTTATGGAGCACAATTATGCAAATTTTTCTATAGCATACAAATATGATTTTTTTGTTTGTTATATGTGAAAGTTATTCTATTTTTTTCCCCTTGCTTGGCCCTTTGACAAAAAAGTTCATTTCACCCTCTTCCACGAGGTAATACTCATCTGCATCGAGTGTTCATATCAATTTAATAATTATATGACACATATTTTCAAAAATATAAAAATTACTAAATTAAAGTTATTCAATATGTTTTTATCATAAATATCTGATACGAATAATTTTTTACAAAACACAAATTTTACAATAGACAAGACTTCACAAATCTCAATTCCAATACAACAATTGAGGAAAAGAGGAAAAATGAAAAATAAATAAAGTTAGATAAAGGAGAGTAGGTGGAGGGTTGCTTTCATAAAGCTATTATTATTGTCAAAGCTTTGGGCAATAGCTTTTTCTTATTTTGCTTTGTACAGATATCTGGACCCTACTGCCACTCATAATAATAATAATAATAATAATAATAATAAAATAATAATAATAAAAAATAACTACTACTACTATTTTATACTAATAAAGAAAGTGACCCTACAAATCCTCATCTCATCTAATTTTGGTTCTCTGAGTTTTTCTAACTGTTATTGGACCCACCTACTTATTTTATACAAATAAAATAAGTTTAAAAAATAAAAAATACTGTTTATTAATATAGGGATAACTACACACAATGGATTGCCAAAAGCCCCACCACAATCATTGTGTAGATATATTAAAATAATAGAATTTTATAGAAATACTAATATTTTACTTTATAATATTTAAAGATGATGAATTACTTCTATTAACATACTCGGTATAATTTTACGAAACACAAATCTTTCTCTTATCTTATGAAAGTAGTGATATTATTGTCGATATATCCTCAATTCAATAAAACATTTCAAAGTAGATTTAAAAAGAAAATACGATAATGTAAAAAATAAACGATAATATTAAATAATACGATAATTAAAAAAAGGAATAAACATATATAATATTAATAAGTTATATGTGTGATCAAATATGACAAGCAGATTAGGTTTTTGCCAGAGTAGGTTTAATATTAAAGACCTATGTGGTCTAACGCAATTGGTTGTCAGATAATTAAGTGTTAAATATTTTTAATTTAATAAACTTTATGTGATAACCTGGAAAGGAAAAAAAAGAAAGATGGTTAGTGCCTCCAAGCTGGGATCAATCAGAACACAAATTAATCTTTGCTAATGATTTCATTAAAAACATATTCATGGAATATGCCCAAAAAGTTTTTAATTCATCATTTTATGTTTTAAAATTCTCTAAGTGCCTAAGTTTATATAAGTTAAAAAATTGCATTGAAATAATTCATATTTTACATTAAAGTCTTGATAAGTTAATTCTTTGATCTCGATGTTTATTGAAGTGGTCCTGAATTTTTTTACCGTAAAATTACATAATGTATAAGCAAAAAATATTGTTATATATAAATAGTTCAATTTTTAAAATTTTGTTTCCGACACTATTATTTAAAAAAGCCTTTTGTTGAAAATTATAAGAATGGTAAACTAGTTTTATATATTGTTTGGTATTCATACTTGTCAATTCAAGTTATTAAACCTTTGAAGCCTTTGTATTTGTAAGAAGAAAAAGCAAATTGAATAACTATTTACCATTTCTACAAGTTATTGATTTCTAGAAAAGCCTTATCTAACAAAATAGTTTTCTAATAAATGTAATCTATAAACTTAAAACTCTAATATTTATTTTTTTAAAAAAAATTGCTATGTTTTTAGTTGTTTGACTCAAATCTTGTCAAGTAGACCGTTATAAATTTCCACTTTGAATTTGTTGACCTACTTTATTTTGATTTATTTTATTAATTTTCTTTTGTTACATTGACCCTTTAAAGTTTGTAACTAATCGAATTGGCAACACTCAATTCAAAATTAATTAAGTTGATTATGGACAGAGATAAAGCTAAAATTTAAATTTAATAGATTCAACTTTACCACTCAATTTTTAGATTTTGAATTCAAGTTAATATATCGAACGAATTTTTAGTTGAGCTTTATATTTATATTAAGTAAGTCGTCTATGTGCGGGTTGTTCATGGTTATGGTTAAAAAACTAAATCGAACCGCAATTCGAACTAAATCGATTAAAAAAACTGATATTTAGTTTGATATTGTTATGTTTGATTTTACATTTGAAAAACCGATACTATTTGGTTTGGTTTTGGTTTTACTAAAAAAATAACTGCAAAAATAACCAAACTGAACCGATAAATTAGACATATAAATTTTATAAATTTTTATATATTATTCATAAATAAAATATAAATATTTTGTTAAATTTCAAGTAACTTAAGTTGTTATTTTTACCATTTTCTCAAGCCCAACACGTAAATTTTAATCCATCTATTACAATCATAAGTCCAAGTCCATCAAAATTCATTACTTTAGACTTTACCTACCATATCTTTCATAAGATAGTTACAACTTCTCTTAATTGAATCACTTTGTTCGTGTAATGATAACTTTAGTATTGTTTAATTGTTTAATTGCTTAATTGAACCAACAATAGCTTTTCAGTTGATTGTTCATGTACTAGGTGTTTGAGTCTATCAAAATATGTATGTCTTCAAAAATTTATTACTTTCAAACTGAAAAAACCAGAAAAATTGAACCAAACCGAACCAAACCGTCATTAACCAAACTGACGGTTATTTTTTTCGTTTAGTTTGGTTTGGGTTTAGAAATTTAAAAAGCCAACTAGATTAATTTGATTTTGGTTTTAACCAATAACCGATTCAAACCGAACCACAAACACTCCTAATGTGCATAGATAGATTTAAAATTTGGAACTTATGGATTTAATTTCAGAGCTAAATTTTAGTCAATTTTCATATTTATATCAACTAGTTATTTTCTCAACATATATATCGCACGTGTATGTTGAATCGTGTGAGTCACATAAATTTTTATAACATATTTAAGACTACAAATTTCCATAGAAATATAATCAATTTCATACTGGTTATTCATATTTAACTAATAAATACAATTTATATTTAATGAAATCTTATCGAATTTTTATGTTTACATTAACTAGTTTCTCGATATGCGTGTTACATGTGTATGTCGAACCACGTTAGTCACACAAAATTTATAGCACATTTTAAACTATAAATTTGAAACTAACTTCTTCAAATCGTGTGAAAGGAAAAATCATATAAGTTTGATGTAATTAAAATTAACTATTCAATTACGTGAAAGAAAAAAATAGATAAGTTCGATGTAATTGAAATTAACTATTCAACAGTGTGAAAGGTAAAATCATATAAGTTTGAAGTAATTGAAACTAACTAATCTAATCAATGACTGAAAAATAATTAGCTCAACCGTGTAAAAATATTATATTTTAATTAAATAAATATTTAGTAATTAAAAATTTATTAACTCAATCGTATGATATATACTTTCTCCATTTCTATTTACTTTTCAAATTGCGTGAAAATAAATTTGATGTAATTAAAATTTACCATTCAACGGCATGAGAATTAAAACGCAATAAATCATAAATTTTATGATCATCAGATAAGTTTAAAATAACTGAAAAACACTATTTTTCATTGCGTGAAAAATAAGTAGATAAATTCAACATAATTGAAATTGACTATTCAACCGCGTGAGCGATAAAATCCAAAATTTCATAAATGTGAATTTCAGTCAAATAAATTTACAGTAATTGAAAATTAATTAGCTCAACCGTATGAAAATATTATATTTTTATTAAATAAATATTAAGTAATTAAAAAATTATTAACTCAATCGTATGAGATATACTTTCTCTGTTTCTATTTACTGTCAAATCGCGGGAAAATAAATTTGATGTAATTAAAATTTACCATTCAACGGCATGAGAATTAAAACACAATAAATCATAAATTTGATCGATAAGTTTGAAATAACTGAAATCAAATATTTTACATTGCATGAAAAATAAGTAGATAAATTTGACATACTTGAAATTGACTATTTAACCGCGTGAGCGATAAAATTCAAAATTTCATAAATGTGAATTTTAGTCAAATAATTTAAAGTAATTGAAAATTAATTAGCTCAATCGTATAAAAATATTATATTTTTATTAAATAAATATTAAGTAATTAAAAATTTATTAACTCAATTGTATGAGATATACTTTTTCCGTTTCTATTTACTTATCAAATCGCGTGAAAATAAAATTAGTTAAATTTGATGTAATTAAAATTTACCATTCAACGGTGTGATAATTAAAACACAATAAATCATAAATTTTATGATCATCATATAAGTTTGAAATAACTGAAATCAACTATTTTACATTGCGTGTAAAATAGGTAGATAAATTCGACATAATTTAAATTGACTATTCAACCGTGTGAGCGATAAAATCCAGAATTTCATAAATGTGAATTTTAGTCAAATAAATTTACAGTAATTGAAAATTAATTAGCTCAATCGTATAAAAATATTATATGTTTATTAAATAAATATTAAGTAATTAAAATTTTATTAACTCAATCATATGAGATATACTCTCTACGTTTTTATTTACTTGTCAAATCGCATGAAAAATAAAATTAGTTAAATTTGATGTAATTAAAATTTACCATTCAACGATATGAGAATTAAAACGCAATAAATCATAAATTTTATGATCATCAGATAAGTTTGAAATAACTTAAATCAACTATTTTACATTGCGTGAAAAATAGGTCGATAAATTCAACATAATTGAAATTGACTATTCAACCGCGTGAGCGATAAAATCCAAAATTTCATAAATGTGAATTTTAGACAAATAAATTTACAGTAATTGAAAATTAATGCTCAACCGTATAAATAGTATTATATTTTTATTAAATAAATATTAAGTAATTATAAATTTATTAACTCAATCGCATGAGATATACTCTCTCCGTTTCTATTTACTTGTCAAATCGCGTAAAAAATAAAATTATATAAATTTGAAATAATTATAATTTACCATTCAATGGCATGCAAATTAAAACGCAACAAATCATAAATTTTATGATCATCAGATAAGTTTGAAATAACTTAAATCAACTATTTTACATTGCGTGAAAAATAAGTAGATAGATTCGACGTAATTGAAATTGACTATTCAACCGCGTGAGCGATAAAATCCAAAATTTCATAAATGTGAATTTTAGTCAAATAAATTTACAGTAATTGAATATTAATGCTCAACCGTATAAATATTACAATATTTTTATTAAATAAATATTAAATAATTTAAAATTTATTAACTCAATCGTATAAGATATACTCTCTCCGTTTCTATTTACTTGTCAAATCGTGTAAAAAATAAAATTAGATAAATTTGACATAATTATAATTTACCATTCAACGACATGAAAATTAAAACGCAACAAATCATAAATTTTATGATCATCAGATAAGTTTGAAATAACAGAAATCAACTATTTTACATTGCGTGAAAAATAAGCAGATAAATTCGACATAATTTAAATTGACTATTCAACCGCATGAGCGATAAAATCCAAAAATTCATAATTGCGAAGTTCAGTCAAATAAATTTACAATAATTGAAAATTAATGCTCAACCGTATAGATATTATTATATGTTTATTAAATAAATATTAAGTAATTAAAAATTTGTTAACTTAATCGTGTGAGATATACTCTCTCCCTTTCTATTTACTTGTCAAATCGCGTTAAAAATAAAATTAGATAAATTTGATGTTGTTATAATTTACCATTCAATGCATCAAAAACAAAACACAACAAATCATAAATTGTATGATCATCACATAAGTTTGAAATAACTGAAATCAACTATTTAAAATTTTGTGAAAAATAAGAGGATAAATTCGACGTAATTGAAATTGATTATTCAACCGCGTGAGCGATAAAATTAAAAAATTCATAAATGTGAAGTTCAGTCAGATAAATTTACAATAATTGAAAATTAATTAGCTCAACTGTATAAAAAAAATATTACATTTTTTATTAAATAAATATTAAGTAATAAAAAAATATTAACACAATTGTATGAGACATACTCTCTCTGTTTCTATTTACTTGTCAAATAGCGTGAAAAATAAAATTAGATAAGTTTGATGTAATAAAAATTTGCTATTCGTAATTAGAACGCAATAACTCATAAATTTCATAATCACTAGACAAGTTTGAAATAATTGAAATTAACTACTTCTAACCGCATAAAAGGTAAATTAGATAAGCTCAACTTAATTTAAATTGACTATCAACTGCGTGATTGATAATATTAAAAATTTTCATAAATGTTAAATTCAGTCAAATAAATTTGGAGTTACTGAAAATTAATTAGGTCAATCGTATAAAAAACAAACTCAATAATTTAGATTTTTTAATTAAATAAATATTAACTAATTAAAAATTAATTAACTCAATCGTATGAAATATACTTCCTCTGCTCCTATTTATTTATCAAATCACGTTAAAAATAAAATTAGATAAATTTGATGTAATTAAAATTTACCATTCAACAACATAAGAATTACATGCAATAAATTATAAATTTTATAATCATCAGATAAGTTTGAAATAATTGAAAATAATTACTTCAAACCGCGTAAAAAGTAAATCAGATAAGCTCGACATAATTGAAATTGACTATTCTATTGTTTGAGCGATAAAATCCAAAATTTCATAAATGTTAAATTCAGTGAAATAAATTTGGAGTTACTGAAAATTACTTTAACTCAACCGTAGAAAAAATAAACTCAATAATTAAAATTTTTTATTAAATAAATAATAACTAATTAATAATCAATTAACTCAATCGTGTGAAATATATTTAATAATTTATAAACTTCATATTTAAACAAATAAATTGTAAAAAATTGTAAACTAATCCAACCCAAGCAATCGTGTGTGAGTGATAAAACCCAACAAACAGTCAAATAGTTGTGTAAATTCAAGAAAAGTATTCTTTGCTTGGGAGTTGAGACCTTTGAAATCACCCTTATTTTTCCTATTTTTAATTTTTATACCATTCCCAATATATTTCAACCACGTGTTAAAGCTCACTAATTTTTGTAACTTTCACTTTTCTTTCTCCACTCCCAACTTGTCCCATCATCAAAGTAACAAAAGCTCACACAGTTAAAAAGGAGATCAAGTTTGTTCACCCATACATATCACACTTCTTCAGTTAAAGATAAAAACAATATGTTAACTAAAAACATAATCGAGTAAATTAAAAAAAAATTTCCTGTTTTGTTTCATCCCAAATGTTTGTTTAGTTAGATTTGATTAATCAGATTTCACGAAAAATCTCATTTTATTAGATAATAAAAGACCTTTAAGTCAAATCGACTCTCAAAACTCACATACAACATGATAAATATCGTTTACCTTCAATCTTACGATAATGAATTCGAGCCACTAAAAGAGAACATCACGTTATTCTAATGACTTTTACTTGGGCAAAAAAAAAACCTTACTGCTTTGCCTCCTCCTCTTCACGGTGTTCAAGATGGCACGAGTTCCTTCCGTCACCCCCCTGCAGTCTCGTCTTCCCAAAAAATATTTTTCTCATATCAACAAAAATATTTAGAGTTAGGAAATATAGATTGTTCCCTTGTTAGGAAACATATTGATATGCATTATTTTTGAGGAAATTTAACCATATCAAAAGAGTGAAAAGACAGTAATGATAATTTGTTTCTCTATTTTCTTCTTTTTTTTGGCATTTTGGAAAATTATTACAGCAATGGATAGTTCTAGATTTTCTTATTACAGATCCTTGCTAGGCAGAACTAAAATGGAAAGACGGTGAACGGAAAAAGGGAAAAAAGGGTTTCCGATCTAGAATCAGAAACTCCGATCATCCTTCTCTATATTTTTATATTTTTATATTTTGTACTACTACTACTAGATTTCTTTCTTTTCAAGTTAGAAAAAGAAAACAAAATTTCTTAGGGCTTTTCCCTGAGAAGGGAAGCCAATCCGGGGACAATGACTTTGTTTCCTCTCTCACAATTTTTGGGCTTCAATGCGGGAGGTTCCCATGTCATCATTACCGGCTGTACCGGCTTCTCTTCCTCGCTGCCGGAAAATTTCACCGGCGGCGGCGGTGATGAAAGCAACGTACACGAATTGGAATCGTAAGACGATTGCCCACCAAAGATCATCTCTAATTCTCCAAATTCAGAATCAGATAATTGTTTACTCTCAAATTCTTCAAGAAGCTTTTCCTTGACCTCACTCTTCACTGTGGCTTCGGCGGTTCGGATGTGTGGGCTAAGCCATTTGGCTTTTATATACTCAGCTTTACGCCATGGAGCGATATGCATGCCTTTCTTCTTCAAACTCTGCCGAGCGGCTTCTGAGGCAATTGACACAATTTGCAGCAGGCGGTCGGAATTTCCGACGAAGATGAAAGGCAGCAATTGAAGAACCGCCTTGTAACTGCTAGTTGATCGGGCAACTTCAAACTCCGATCGAAAATCTACATCAATCAACACTCTTTCTCCCTCCTCAATCACATCAATGTACTCATATTCACCTGAATATTTTCAATAATTTAAAAAATAAAATCAGTACAAAAGTTGACCAAAATTGAACACATCAATAATGTCTAAGGAAGATCATGTACCTGGAGGAACAGAAGGAGCCTTTTCCCATTTGGATTTGCAAATGGAAGCATTGTAGCCAAGTTTCAAGAGTTCATCGGTGACGATTTTTCTCAAATCGTTCTTACTCTTGCAAGCTTTGTTTTTCTCAACGATTTGTGAGATATCAGCTAACAGATTTCTCTCGACAACAGTTGCACACGGAATTAAGCTCTGAATTACAGTGAAAAAAAGAACAATCAGATTAAATTAACGGAAAATTCAAAGGAAATTGCTCAGAGTTAAAGCTGTGCTTTTTTACCTTGAGAGCATCAGCAGAATCGCTAAAGGAGGAGTGTGCTGAGTCAGCAAAATCAAACTCGTCATCGGAGCTATCATTGTTGGTTCCGTTGAAGCAATTGCAACGATTCCGACCACATTTAGCAGGTGAAGGCTTTTCATTGTTCTCCTCAATGAAATTCTGAACCATCTTAGCCAAACAAACAGAGCTAGGCTCGAATTCAGGCACTGCTCCATCTTTTCCATTTGCCAATTCATTACTGGCGCCGGCAGCATTCGGCTTCTCTGTCGCCGACGAAATCCGTAAGACGCTGGGGAACGGCCGGTCAAAAAACCTTTTGAGTCGCGATTTCACCACAGGCTTAGTGGTGTCGCTTTGGATCGATTCTCTGTCTGTCGGAGAATCGATCGGCTGAATTTTCGTCGGAGGCATCCTCTATCACAATCAAAACGGTGCGCACACACACAAACTCTCTCTCTATCTAAAGCCTAATTATACTCCCTCTGTCAGTTCTGCTCAATTTTCAGAGCTTTGAATACCTACTCGCTTAGCGTGATGATGTCAATAAAATCAGAATTCTGCATCTAAAATCACTCAACCAAAAGCAGCCCTAAATCCTCACAGACAACTTTGCCTTTTTCGCAGGAAAATCACGGAAAAAAACTCACAGATACCAAAAAATTAATATCAAAATTTACCTAAATCTATTATCAAAAAGTATGACTCTCTTCCTTTACCAAAAACAGTTGCACATAAATATCTCACCGAATCAATCAAAGAGTTGCTATATAGTTTTACTCAAAAACAAAGGAAAAATTAAAACCGATGGAACTTTGGATACCTTAACTCTCTTCAGAACTGAGGAAAAGAAACGAATGAGTGTGCTTTTGGGGAAGATTTTTCATGAAAAACGTGACGGTAATGAACTGAAACACAAACATTGCATTTGCGAAGAAAGGAACAAGTCGCCGGAATATTCATTTTCCGACGAGGTTATCGTTATCTCCGGAAAGGGAAAACTATGTGAGGAAGAAATATGAATGACTTTTTATTTTCTCTTTCTTTTCTTTTTCAAGTTTTAAGTTAATTAAAATGAGAAAATTTGAGCTGCCTTATATAGCAGTGAAACGTGGGTGAAGTGAAGAAGTGGGGTAGGGGGTGAGGGACCTGACTAGAATATGAATTTCCACGTCAGAAATTACGTGCACGGATAATTTTTAAAAATTTACGGGTTGTTTTGCTAAGTGACGACGTTTTAGGCGAGGTAAAGTTGAGTGTGTTAAGATCACGTAGTGCAAGGCTGTTACGTGGACGGTGGAGATTAAATGAAAATGCCTATGTGAAGTGTGTGATCCTGTTTTTGTGGAAATAATCTAATCATGGCACTATGTGAGTGACTAGAAATTAGAAACGGAAACATGATATAGAGAATATAATTTGGGAGTAAGGGAAGGAGAATTACAATTTAAATCTTCATCAACATCGTGAAAAAATTAATTTAGCTACTAAAACTATATATATTTTTTTGAGTAGAACTAATTTGTGTCTTGCTATTTTTAAAATTTATTTTAAATTTCGTCTCTGTTTTAGTTTTTATTTTAATTGCATATGAAAAATATGAAAAAATAAAAAGTATTAAGAGATGTTTCTACAATCAGTTTCGTAATTTTGTAGGTTATTTATAAAATAAAAAAAAAAATTCCTTTTTTATTTTATAAGATTTATTTTATTTTTATCGGTAAGAAAATTGAAGAAGTCGTTTTCTGGTAAGAGGTCAAATTTTTCTAATTTTATTCACCTTTTTCCTCTCATGATACTTATATATAATTTTATGGGTATACTATTTCTTGGTTTGACATTATTAAATTTCGATTTGATTTTCAATTAAGAAAAATAATATTATTCAATCATTTTTCCTTAACGACATTTATATGTGGAGTTATGCTAAGACTTTTCCATTCAATACATTTTAAGGAGCTAACCCATTTCATATGTTAATTAGTAATTAAAATTACGATTTTTATATGCGGAGTTATGATTTGTACGATCGTTAAAAAAATAGTTAATAACAGTATAATTATGACCTTTGACTGAAACAATAAACTCGTAAAAAATAATTAATTACATTAACTTCAATTACGACTTTTTACTAAAAGAATAAACTCGTAAAAAATAATTAATGTCTCATTAGTACGATATTTATTTCGACAAAATCTGTTAGTTCAATTCATTTTTTATTGATATTTTATTTTGCAATATATATTTGTTGATTATATCACAATCATAAAATTAATGATATTACGTTAATTAGTAATTATAATTACGACTTTTTATATGTTGAGTTATGATTTGTACGATCGTCAAAAAAATGGTTAATTACAGTAACAATAATTATGTCTTTTGACTGAAAGAATAAACTAGTAAAAAATAATTAATTACATTAACTTCAACTACGACTTTTTTACTGAAAAAATAAACTCATAAAAAATAATTAATTCCTCATTAGTATGATATTTATTTAAATTAAATCTGTTAGTTCAATTCATTTTTTATTGATATTTTATTTTACAATATATATTTGTTGATTATATCACAATCATAAAATAAATGATAGTATGTTAATTAGTAATTATAATTACGACTTTTTATATGTGGAGTTATAATTTGTACGATCGTCAAAAAGTTAGTTAATTACAGTAACTATAATTATGACTTTTGACTGAAATAATAAACTCTTAAAAAACAATTAATTACATTAACTTCAACTACGACTTTTTACTGAAAGAATAAACTCTTAAAAAATAATTAATGTCTCATTAGTACGATATTTATTTCGATTAAATCTGTTAGTTCAATTCATTTTTTATTGATATTTTATTTTACAATATATATTTGTTTATTATATCACAATCATAAAATAAATGATATTATGTTAATTAGTAGGTATAATTACAACTTTTTATATGTGAAGTTATAATTTGTACGATCGTTAAAAAGTTAGTTAATTACAGTAACTATAATTATGACTTTTGACTGAAATAATAAACTCGTAAAAACAATTAATTACATTAACTTCAACTACGACTTTTTACTGAAAGAATAAACTCTTAAAAACTAATTAGTGTCTCATTAGTACGATATTTATTTCAATTAAATCTGTTGGTTCAATTCATTTTTATTGATATTTTATTTTGCAATATATATTTGTCGATTACATCACAATCATAAAATAAATGATATTAACTTAGGTACAAGTTTTAATTAAAATTATAAAGTTATTTACAAGATAATCAATGTATCTTTCATACGATAAATTATTTGGATCGAATTTGTTACTTCAACTTCTCTTTTTATTCATATATTTTGCATTAGATGTTCGTTGATATTAGCACAATCATCAAAAAAAAAAAAACGATATCAACTATAAGTGCAATTTTTTTTATTGAAATGATAAATATATCTAAAAAGATTATAAATGCATTTTTAATACGATAAATTATTTGGGTCAAATTTTTAAGTTTAACTCCTTATTTGTTTTTGTTTTATGTTTTGCGATAGATGTTTATTGTTTTTAGCACGATCATTAAAATGTGTGTGTGCGCGCGTACATGCATGTGTGTGTGTGTTTTCCGATAGATATTTATTGATATACAAGTAACACGAGAATAGCACGACCTTTATTGAAATGATAGATTTATTAAAAAAGATAACTAATGCATTCTTAATATGATAAATTATTTGGGTTAATTTGTTTGTTTCACTCTTAATTTTCTTAGTTTGATTTTATTATTTTTCGCTAAATAACACAAGTGACACGAGAATAGCACATAAAAAGTTGCAATGTCATAATTTTAGATTTAAATTATAAGTAAATTATTGTGTTCACTCGTTTATTCAAATAAAATAAAGTTTATAAGTAAATGATTGTGTTCGCTAATTTCATATGTTAATTAGTAAATATAACTACGACTTTATACATGTAGAGTTATTATTTAGTAAGACCAAAAGATAGTTAATTACAATATTTAAATTACGACTTTTTATATGTAGAGTTATAATACGACCATAAAAAATAGTTATTCACAGAAACTATATTTATAATTACGATTTTTTATATGTGGAGTTGTGATTTGTACAATCGTAAAAAAATAGTTTACTACAGTAACTGTAATTATGAATTTTGATTGAAAGAATACACTCATAAAAAACAATTAATGACATTAACTTCAACTACGACTTTTTACTGAAAGAATAAACTCGTAAAAAATAAATAATGCCTCATTAATATGATATTTATTTCGATTAAATCAGTTAGTTCAATTAATATTTTATTTTGCAATATATACTTGTTGATTATTTACAATCATAAAATAAAGGGAAAATGGTCTGAAAAATACTCCAACTTTGGCCGATATTATTGTTACGATATCAAACTTTATAGAGGACCTTTTACCCCGCTGCACTATTTAATAGTGTATTTTAAAGGTATATATGTGCCACGTGGAAACATTACTATTTAAAATGATGCAATAGTTATGATGTCCACGTGAACATATATACCTTTAAAATACACTATTAAATAGTGCAGGGGGTAAAAGGTCCTTTCCAAAGTTCAGTATCGTTACAACAATTTCGATCAAAGTTCGAATATATTTCACACATTTTTCCCTAAAATAAATGATAATATGTTAATTAGTAATTATAATTACGACTTTTTATATGTGGAGTTATGATTTGTATGATCGTCAAAAAGTTAGTTAATTACAATAACTATAATTATGACTTTAGACTGAAAGAATAAACGCATAAAAATCAAATTAATTACTTTAACTTCAACTACGACTTTTTACTAAAGTATAAACTCGTAAAAAGTAATTAATGTTTCATTAGTACGATATTTAATTAGATTAAATCTATTAGTTCAATTCGTTTTTATTGATATTTTATTTTGCAATATATATTTGTTGATTAATTACAATCATAAAGTAAATGATGGTATGTTAATTAGTAATAATTATAATTACGACTTTTTATATGTGGAGTTATGATTTGTACAATCGTAAAAAAAATAGTTAACTACAGTAACTATAATTATGACTTTTGACTGAAAGAATAAATTCGTAAAAAAAATATTAATTACATTAACTTCAATTACGACTTTTTACTGAAAAAAATAAACTCATAAAAAATACTTAATGCCTCATTAGTATGATATTTATTTTGATTAAATCTGTTAGTTCAATTCGTTTTTTATTGACATTTTATTTTGCAATATATATTTGTTGATTATATCACAATCATAAAATAAGTGATAGTCTATTAATTAGTAATTATAATTACGACTTTTTATATGTGGAGTTATAATTTGTACGATCGTCAAAAAGTTAGTTAATTACAGTAACTATATTTATGACTTTTGACTGAAATAATAAACTCGTAAAAAATAATTAATTACATTAACTTCAACTGTGACCTTTTATTGAAAGAATAAACTCTTAAAAAATAATTAATGCCTCATTAGTACGATATTTATTTCGATTAAATCTGTTAGTTCAATTCATTTTTTATTGATATTTTATGTTGCAATATATAATTGTTGATTATATCACAATCATAAAGTAAAAGATATTATGTTAATAGTAATTATAATTACGACTTTTTATATGTGGAGTTATAATTTGTACGATCGTCAAAAAGTTAGATAATTTTAGTAACTATAATTATGACTTTTGACTGAAATAATAAACTCATAAAAAACAATTAATTACATTAACTTCAACTACGACTTTTTAATGAAAGATTAAAATAATTAATGTCTCATTAGTACGATATTTATTTCGATTAAATTTGTTGGTTCAATTCATTTTTATTGATATTTTATTTTGCAATATACATTTGTTGATTATAACACAATCATAAAATAAATGATATTAACTTAAGTACAAGTTTTAATTAAAATTATTAAGTTACAAGATAATCAATGTATCTTTCATAATATAAATTATTTGGATCAAATTTGTTACTTCAACTTCTTTTTTTATACATATATTTTGCATTAGATGTTTGTTGATATCACCATGATCATAAAAAAAATTAAAAAAATAACGACATCATCTATAAGTGCAATTTTTTTTATTGAAATGATAAATATATCTAAAAAGATTATAAATGCATTCTTAATACGATAAATTATTTGGGTCAAATTTGTAAGTTCAACTCCTTATTTATTTTTGTTTGATGTTTTATTTGGCGATAGATGTTTATTGTTTTTAGCACGATCATTAAAATGTGTGTGTGCGCGCGTGTGTGTTTTTTGATAGATATTTATTGATATACAAGTAACATGAGAATAGCGCGACCTTTATTGAAATAAGAGATTTATTAAAAAAGATAACTAATGCATTCTTAATACGATAAATTATTTGGGTTAATTTGTTTGTTCTACTCCTAATTTTCTTAGTTTGATGATATTATTTTTCGCTAAATAACACAAGTGACACGAGAATAGCACATAAAAAGTTGCAATGCCATTATTTTAGACTTAAATTATAAGTAAATTATTGTGTTCACTCGTTTATTCAAATAAAATAAAGTTTATAAGTAAATGATTGTGTTCGCTATTTTCATATGTTAATTAGTAAATATAACTACGACTTTATATATGTACATTTATGATTTAGTAAGATCGAAAAAATAGTTAATTACAACAATTACAATTATGACTTTTTATATGTAGAGTTATAATTCGACCGTCAAAAAAATAGTTATTCACAGAAACTATAATTATAATTACGATTTTTTATATGTGGAGTTATGATTTGTACGATCATAAAAAAAAATAGTTAACTACAGTAACTAAAATTATGACTTGAAAGAATAAACTCATAAAAAATAATTAATGACATTAACTTCAACTACGACTTTTTACTGAAATAATAAACTCGTAAAAAATAATTAATGCCTCATTAGTATGATATTTATTTTAATTAAATCGGTTAGTTCAATTCATTTTTTATTGATATTTTATTTTACAATATATATTTGTTGATTATTCACAATCATAAAATAAATGATAGTATGTTAATTAGTAATTATAATTATGTCTTTTTATATGTGGAGTTATGATTTGTATGATCGTCAAAAAGTTAGTTAATTACAGTAACTATAATTAATAAACGCGTAAAAAATAATTAATTACATTAACTTCAACTACGACTTTTTACTGAAAGAATAAACTCTTAAAAACTAATTAGTGTCTCATTAGTACGATATTTATTTCAATTAAATCTGTTGGTTCAATTCATTTTTATTGATATTTTATTTTGCAATATATATTTGTCGATTACATCACAATCATAAAATAAATGATATTAACTTAGGTACAAGTTTTAATTAAAATTATAAAGTTATTTACAAGATAATCAATGTATCTTTCATACGATAAATTATTTGGATCGAATTTGTTACTTCAACTTCTCTTTTTATTCATATATTTTGCATTAGATGTTCGTTGATATTAGCACAATCATAAAAAAAAAAAAAACGATATCAACTATAAGTGCAATTTTTTTTATTGAAATGATAAATATATCTAAAAAGATTATAAATGCATTTTTAATACGATAAATTATTTGGGTCAAATTTTTAAGTTTAACTCCTTATTTGTTTTTGTTTTATGTTTTGCGATAGATGTTTATTGTTTTTAGCACGATCATTAAAATGTGTGTGTGCGCGCGTACATGCATGTGTGTGTGTGTTTTCCGATAGATATTTATTGATATACAAGTAACACGAGAATAGCACGACCTTTATTGAAATGATAGATTTATTAAAAAAGATAACTAATGCATTCTTAATATGATAAATTATTTGGGTTAATTTGTTTGTTTCACTCTTAATTTTCTTAGTTTGATTTTATTATTTTTCGCTAAATAACACAAGTGACACGAGAATAGCACATAAAAAGTTGCAATGTCATTATTTTAGATTTAAATTATAAGTAAATTATTGTGTTCACTCGTTTATTCAAATAAAATAAAGTTTATAAGTAAATGATTGTGTTCGCTAATTTCATATGTTAATTAGTAAATATAACTACGACTTTATACATGTAGAGTTATTATTTAGTAAGACCAAAAGATAGTTAATTACAGTAATTACAATTACGACTTTTTATATGTAGAGTTATAATACGACCATAAAAAAATAGTTATTCACAGAAACTATATTTATAATTACGATTTTTTATATGTGGAGTTGTGATTTGTACAATCGTAAAAAAATAGTTTACTACAGTAACTGTAATTATGAATTTTGATTGAAAGAATACACTCATAAAAAACAATTAATGACATTAACTTCAACTACGACTTTTTACTGAAAGAATAAACTCGTAAAAAATAAATAATGCCTCATTAATATGATATTTATTTCGATTAAATCAGTTAGTTCAATTCATATTTTCTTCATATTTTATTTTGCAATATATACTTGTTGATTATTCACAATCATAAAATAAAGGGAAAATGGTCTGAAAAATACTCCAACTTTGGCCGATATTGTTGTTACGATATCAATATTTATAGAGGACCTTTTACCCCCCTGCACTATTTAATAGTGTATTTTAAAGGTATATATGTGTCACGTGGACACGTTACTATTTAAAATGATGCAATATTTATGATGTCCACATGACCATATATATACCTTTAAAATACACTATTAAATAGTGCAGGGGGTAAAAGGTCCTTTTCCAAAGTTCAGTATCATTACAACAATTTCGATCAAAGTTCGAATATATTTCACACCTTTTTCCCTAAAATAAATGATAATATGTTAATTAGTCATTATAATTACGACTTTTTATATGTGGAGTTATGATTTGTATGATCGTCAAAAAGTTAGTTAATTACAATAGCTATAATTATGACTTTAGACTGAAAGAATAAACGCGTAAAAATCAAATAATTACATTAATTTCAACTACGACCTTTTACTAAAGTATAAACTCGTAAAAACTAATTAATGTTTCATTAGTACGATATTTAATTAGATTAAATCTGTTAGTTCAATTCGTTTTTATTGATATTTTATTTTGCAATATGTATTTGTTGATTAATTACAATCATAAATTAAATGATAGTATGTTAATTAGTAATAATTATATTACGACTTTTTATATGTGGAGTTATGATTTGTACAATCGTAAAAAAAAAAGTTAACTGCAGTAACTATAATTATGACTTTTGATTGAAAGAATAAATTCGTAAAAAAAATATTAATTACATTACCTTCAATTGCGACTTTTTACTGAAAAAAATAAAATCGTAAAAAATACTTAATGCCTCATTAGTATGATATTTATTTCGATTAAATCGGTTAGTTCAATTCTTTTTTTATTGATATTTTATTTTGCAATATATATTTGTTGATTATATCACAATCATAAAATAAATGATAGTATATTAATTAGTAATTATAATTACGACTTTTTATATGTGGAGTTATAATTTGTACGATCGTCAAAAAGTTAGTCAATTACAATAACTATATTTATGACTTTTGACTGAAATAATAAACTCGTAAAAAATAATTAATTACATTAACTTCAACTGTGACTTTTTATTGAAAGAATAAACTCTTAAAAACTAATTAATGCCTCATTAGTACGACATTTATTTCGATTAAATCTGTTAGTTCAATTCAATTTTTATTGTTATTTTATTTTGCAATATATAATTGTTGATTATATCACAATCATAAAGTAAAAGATATTATGTTAATAGTAATTATAATTACGACTTTTTATATGTGGAGTTATAATTTGTACGATCGTCAAAAAGTTAGTTAATTACAGTATGGAAAATGCATAAGTACCCCTCAGCCTATGCCCGAAATCCCGAGACACACCTAACCTTTACTAAGGTCCTATTACCCCCCCCCCCCCGGCGAATTTAATTTATCTATAATATTCTATCCCTTTTCGGCCTACGTGGCACTGTCCTTGAAAAAATTGTCAACATGCACTGGACCCACAAGATAGTGCCACGTAGGCCAAAAATGGGTAGAATATTACATATAAAATAAGTTCGGGGGGTAATAGGACCTTAGTAAAGGTTAGGTGTGTCTCTGTGATTTCGGGCATAGGCTGGGGGGGTACTTATGCATTTTCCCATTACAGTAACTATAATTATGACTTTTGACTGAAATAATAAACTCATAAAAAACAATTAATTACATTAACTTCAACTACGACTTTTTAATGAAAGATTAAAATAATTAATGTCTCATTAGTACGATATTTATTTCGATTAAATTTGTTGGTTCAATTCATTTTTATTGATATTTTATTTTGCAATATACATTTGTTGATTATAACACAATCATAAAATAAATGATATTAACTTAAGTACAAGTTTTAATTAAAATTATTAAGTTACAAGATAATCAATGTATCTTTCATAAGATAAATTATTTGGATCGAATTTGTTACTTCAACTTCTTATTTTATACATATATTTTGCATTAGATGTTTGTTGATATCACCACGATCATAAAAAAAAAAATTAAAAAAAATGACATCAACTATAAGTGCAATTTTTTTTATAGAAGTGATAAATATATCAAAAAGATTATAAATGCATTCTTAATACGATAAATTATTTGGGTCAAATTTTTAAGTTCAACTCCTTATTTATATTTGTTTGATGTTTTATTTGGCGATAGATGTTTACTGTTTTTAGCACGATCATTAAAATGTGTGTGCGCACGTGAATGTTTTTTGATAGATATTTATTGATATACAAGTAACACGAGAATAGCACGACCTTTATTGAAATAAGAGATTTATTAAAAGAGATAACTAATGCATTCTTAATACGATAAATTATTTGGGTTAATTTGTTTGTTCTACTCCTAATTTTCTTAGTTTGATGATATTATTTTTCGCTAAATAACACAAGTGACACGAGAATAGCACATAAAAAGTTGCAATGCCATTATTTTAGACTTAAATTATAAGTAAATTATTGTGTTCACTCGTTTATTCAAATAAAATAAAGTTTATAAGTAAATGATTGTGTTCGCTATTTTCATATGTTAATTAGTAAATATAACTACGACTTTATATATGTACATTTATGATTTAGTAAGATCGAAAAAATAGTTAATTACAACAATTACAATTATGACTTTTTATATGTAGAGTTATAATTCGACCGTCAAAAAAATAGTTATTCACAGAAACTATAATTATAATTACGATTTTTTATATGTGGAGTTATGATTTGTACGATCATAAAAAAATAGTTAACTACAGTAACTAAAATTATGACTTTTGATTGAAAGAATAAACTCATAAAAAATAATTAATGACATTAACTTCAACTACGACTTTTTACTGAAATAATAAACTCGTAAAAAATAATTAATGCCTCATTAGTATGTATTTATTTTGATTAAATCGGTTAGTTCAATTCATTTTTTATTGATATTTTATTTTACAATATATATTTGTTGATTATTCACAATCATAAAATAAATGATAGTATGTTAATTAGTAATTATAATTACGTCTTTTTATATGTGGAGTTATGATTTGTATGATCGTCAAAAAGTTAGTTAATTACAGTAACTATAATTAATAAACGCGTAAAAAATAATTAATTACATTAACATCGACTACGACCTTTTACTAAAAGTATAAACTCGTCAAAAATAATTAATGTCTCATTAGTACGATATTTAATTCGATTAAATCTGTTAGGTCAATTCGTTTTTATTGATATTTAATTTTGCAATATATATTTGTTAATTAATCACAATCATAAAATAAATGATAGTATGTTAATTAGTAATTATAATAAAGAATTTTTATATGTGGAGTTATGAATTGTACAATCGTCAAAAAAATAGTTAACTATAGTAACTATAATTATGCCTTTTGACTAAAAGAATAAATTCGTAAAAACACAATTAATTACATTAACATCAATTACGACTTTTTACTTAAAGAATAAATTCATAAAAATAATTAATGCCTCACTAGTACGATATTTATTTCGATAAAATCTGTTAGATTTATTCGTTTTTATTGATATTTTATTTTGCAATATATATTTGTTGATTGTATCACAATCATAAAATCAATGATAGTATGTTAATTAGTAATTATAATTACGTCTTTTTATATGTGGAGTTATAATTTGTACGATCGTCAAAAAATTAGTTAATTACAGTAACTATAATTATGACTTTAGATTGAAATAATAAACTCGTAAAAAAATAATTAATTACATTAATTTAAACAATGACTTTTTATTGAAAGAATAAACTCTTAAAAACTAATTAATGCCTCAATAGTACGATATTTATTTCGATTAAATATGTTAGTTCAATTCATTTTTGATTGATATTTTATTTTGCAATATATATTTTTTGATTATATCACAATCATAAAACAAATGATACTATGTTAATTAGTAATTATAGTTACGACCTTTTATATGTGAAGTTATAATTTGTAGGATCGTCAAAAAATTAGTTAATTACAGTAAGTATAATTATGACTTTTGACTGAAAGAATAAACTCATAAAAAATAATTAATGTCTCATTAGTACGATATTTATTTCTATTAAATCTGTTGGTTCAATGCATTTTTATTGTAATTTTATTTTGCAATATATATTTGTTGATTATATCACAATAATAAAATAAATGATATTAACTTAAGTACAAGTTTTAATTAAAATTATAAAGTCAGTTACAAGATAATCAATGTATCTATCATACGATAAATTATTTGTATCGAATTTGTTACTTCAACTTCTTTTTTTTATACATATATTTTGCATTAAATGTTTGTTGATATCAGCCCGATCACCCAAAAAAAAAAAAAAAACTACATCAACTATAAGTGCAACTTCATTTTTATTGAAATGATAAATATATCTAAAAAGATTATAAATGAATTCTTAATACGATAAATTATTTGGGTCAAATTTGTAAGTTCAACTCCTTATTTGTTTTTGTTTGATGTTTTATTTTGCGATAGATGTATATTGTTTTTCGCACGATCATTCAAATGTGTGTGTGCGTGCGTGCGTGTATTTTTCGATAGATATTTATTGATATACACAAGTAACACGAGAATAGCATGACCTTTATTGAAATGATAGATTTATTAAAAAAGATAACTAATGCATTCTTAATACGATAAATTATTTGGTTTAATTTGTTTGTTCCACTCTTAATTTTCTTAGTTTGATGTTATAATTTTTCGCTAAATAACACAAGGGACACGAGAATAGCACATAAAAAGTTGAAATGTCATTATTTTAGATTTAAATTATAAGTAAATTATTGTGTTCGCTCGTTTATTCAAATAAAATAAAGTTTATAAGTAAATGATTGTGTTCGCTATTTTCACATGTTATTTAGTAACTATAACTACAACTTTATATATGTAGAGTTATGATTTAGTAAGACCGAAAAAATAGTTAATTACAATAATTATAATTACGACTTTTTATATGTAGAGTTATAATACGACCATAAAAAAATAGTTAGTCACAGTAAATAAAATTATAATTACGACTTTTTATATGTGGAGTTATGATTTGTACGATCGTAAAAAAATAGTTAATTACAATAACTATAATTATGACTTTTGATTGAAAGAAGAAACTCGTAAAAAATAATTAATGATATTAACTTCAACTACGAATTTTTACTGAAAGAATAAACTCGTAAAAAATAATTAATGTCTCATTAGTATGATATTTATTTCGATTAAATTGGTTAATTCAATTCATTTTTTATTAATATTTTATTTTGCAATATATATTTGTTGATTATTCACAATCATAAAATAAATGATAGTATGTTAGTTAGTAATTATAATTACGATTTTTTATATGTTGAGTTATGATTTGTATGATCGTTAAAAAGTTAGTTAATTACAGTAACTATAATTGTGACTTTTGACTGAAAGAATAAACGTGTAAAAAACAATTAATTACATTAACTTCAACTACCACTTTGTACTGAAAGTATAAACTCGTAAAAAATAATTAATGTCTCATTAGTACGATTTATTTTGATATTTTATTGATATTTTATTTTACAACATATATTTGTTGATTATATCACAATCATAAAATAAATGATATTATGTTAATTAGTAATAATAATTATGACGTTTTATATGCGGAGTTATAATTTATACAATCGTCAAAAAGTTAGTTAATTACAGTAACCATAATTATGACTTTTGACTGAAATAATAAACTCGTAAAACAATTAATCACATTAACTTCAACTACGATTTTTTACAGAAAGAATAAACTCTTAAAAAATAATTAATGTCTAATTAGTAAGATATTTATTTCGATTAAATCTGTTGGTTCAATTCATTTTTATTGATATTTTATTTTGCAACAATTTGTTGATTATATCACAATCATAAAATAAATTATATTAACTTAAGTACAAGTTTTAATTAAAATTATAAAGTTATTTACAAGATAATCAATGTATTTTTCATACGATAAATTATGGATCGAATTTGTTACTTTAACTTCTTTTTTTATATATATATTTTGCATTAGGTGTTCGTTGATATCAGCACGACCATAAAAAAAAAATAACGACATCAACTATAAGTGTAATTTTTTTTATTGAAATGACATATATATCTAAAAAGATTATAAATGCATTCTTAATACGATAAATTATTTTAATCAAATTTGTAAGTTCAACTCCTTATTTGTTTTTGTTTGATGTTTTATTTTGCGATAGATGTTTTTTTGTTTTTAGCACGATCATTAAAATGTGTGTGTGCGCGTGGGTGCGTGCATGCTTGCGTGTGTGTGTTTTTCGATAGATATTTATTGATATACATAAGTAACACGAGAATAGCACGACCTTTATGATAGATTTTTTTTAAAAGATAACTAATGCATTCTTAATACAATAAATTATTTGGGTTAATTTGTTTGTTCCACTCTGAATTTTCTTAGTTTAATGTAATTATTTTTCGCTAAATAACACACGTGACACAAGAATAGCACATAAAAAGTTGCAATGTCATTATTTTAAATTTGAATCATAAGTAAATTATTGTGTTTTCTCGTTTATTCAAATAAAATATAGTTTATAAGTAAATGATTGTGTTCGCTATTTTCATATGTTAATTAGTAACTATAACTACGACTTTATATATGTAGAGTTATGATTTAGTAAGACCGAAAAAATAGTTAATTACAGTAATTACAATTACGACTTTTTATATGTAGAGTTATAATACGATCGTCAAAAAAATAGTTATTCACAGTAAGTATAATTATAATTACGACTTTGTAACATCTCGCAATTTGAAATAATTAGGAAGAAGCTAATAATTGGAAACAGTCATTTTGGGAAAGAATGAAAATATGGAAATTTTAAGTTAGAATAAGTTGAGTTTTGGCCAACTTCAAATGGCCATAAATTCTATCGTAGGATGAGTTCGAGGTACTTACATATATGGTAGAAAAGCTATTGGAATGATCTTTCCAACGCCGTTGAGTTTGCGCGATTCCGAGTTCATATGAGTGAGTTATCCCCTTTCGAAGTTGGGTTGTTGGAATAAGGAAAGTCCAATCCTGATTTTAAAAGGGTAGTTTGGTCTTTTCCATGTCCAATTATTTTATTTTGTTTTTGGTAATTAAGTTAGGGTCTAATCATAAATAGATCAGTTTACGCTTTTACCAAAATACGCTAGGGTTTGGAGAAAAGAGAAAAGAAAAGGAGAAAGGAGAAGAGAAGCAAAATTCGTCAAAATCGTTGAGTTTAGCTTGCAGATTTCGTTGGGGGTGATCCCTACAAGGTATGTCAGATCACATAGTGTTTAGTTAGTTAACCCGCGCCCCAATCATGATTCAATTCAGCGAAATATATTTGATTTGAAAGTAAATCCTTTGAGTTCTTGATGAAATTCGTTTGAATTCTTCTGGGTTGTTTTGTTGAAGTTTCCTGGTGTAATTTCGGTTTGAATCTAGTATATATTGAGGGTATAAATGATTTTAAGTGTTTGGGGAAAGAACCATTGAAGTTTATAGGGTTTAGAGATGAAAAACGAGCAAGAAAAGTTGTCAAACACTTGGGGAAGAGGGTGGGGTGGGGCGTCGCGCCAGCGAGCGCCCCCCAAAAAGGTTTCTGAAGTTTCACCCTTAGGGCGCTGCGCCAGCCAGCGCGGCCCAACTTGTTCTCTGAAGTCTGAGGGCTAGCGCCCCGTGCCTATCAGAGCGCCAGGAACGCCAGATCTCCCCATTCGTTCCCCATCTTTTAGTACTTGTTCCTTAGCAATGTACTTATGTTTTCTAGTTGATTCCAACACTCTAAGATACATCTAAACATCATGAAATCATCTATAAACATGAGATCATGAACCTTGAATCCATAATCCAATTCAAGGAAAGTTAAGATCAAAGTCAAGAAAAGTAAGAGCCAAGTCAAGATAAGTTCTTAGAGTTTTCCAAAAGTCTTTTCCAAATGTTTTAACTTTGTTTTAAGACTTGAAGTTCAAGTTGAGTAAAGATTAAAGAGTAAAGTTTGAAGTTCATTTCTTCAAAAGTATACGGGGACTATTATTCCCAAAGGGTTTAAAACGTTTTCACATTTAAACAAGAAAGGAAACCTCGATTTCCAAAGAGCCTTAGGGCTAGTTTTCAGAAAAGAGTAATCGCTTTGTAAATAAAGCAAGAGAGGAAACTTTGATTTTCAAGATAACCTTTGAGATAAGTTTTTGAGCACTAATCTCAAATCATAGAAAGAAATATGTTTTTAAACATAAGAGCTAATATTATATTTTTGGGAGTAGTATTGAGCACCGATATGGGGGAGAGTTCAGACAACTCACAGCCCCCATAAACCATGTAACCATCATGGGTAGAAAAGGGTCATATTTTTTAGATGATTTTTTTAGTGTTTTTTAGCATAGACTAGTGGATCCACTTAGTAGTTCAGGTTCTATACCCTCGGCAAGGTATAGGATGGCCCTGGCAGCGTGAGGCAAGATGTTGTATCATCACAATAGCTCTTACGTGATAGTTGTCGGTTCGAGAAACTCCCACATAAGTAATTGTATTCTTAAATACACAATTTATTTGTATTTTTTACAAACATCTCAGAGTTATATGTATCTTTGCATACACACAGAGTTGACATCATGTTTTAAACAACTTTTCGTTATATTGCACTTGTTTTAAACTGCTTTATATTGATATGAGTTGAGCCAAGTAAGTTCTTCAGATTCCTTTCAAGCTTAAGTTGTGTTTAGCAATCCAACTCGTATACTCGTACATTCAATATACTGATGTCAGTTGCCTGCATCTTATTATGATGCAGACGTAGGTAACCATGATTAGCATCCAACGCCTCGTTGATCCAGTTTGAGCACCCAGAGTCTTGTGGTGAGCCTCCTTGCTTTCGGAGGATCCCTTTTGTTGCTTTCAGTTTTATTATTATTTCATTAGGATGTTATGGGCCTGTCTCGAGATCCATCTTAGTTGTTTAGAGGCTTCATAGACAGACAATCAGTTAGTTAAATTCATTTGTCATTACTTTATTATTGGCTTATGTTTTTGAGACTTGAGGTTACCATTTTGGCTAAGTTTGAATGTTTATTTAAAGACATTCTAAGTTATTTCACAAGTTCCTTTTTAGACTATTTCTTGTGTTTAAGTCTTCCACGGAGTAAGTAAGCCAGACCAAGGGTTCGCTTAGGGCCAGCAATGGTTCTCGAGTGCCGGCCATGTCCAAGGGGTAGGCTCGGGGCTTGACTGGCTTTTTATATGTGGAGTTATGATTTGTACGATTGTAAAAAAATAGTTAATTACAGTAACTATAATTATGATTTTTGATTGAAAGAATAAACTCGTAACAAACAATTAATGACATTAAGTTCAACTACGACTTTTTACCGAAAGAATAAACTCGTAAAAAATAATTAATGCCTCATTAGTATGATATTTATTTTGATTAAATCGGTTAGTTCAATTCATTTTTTATTGATATTTTGTTTTGCAATATATATTTGTTGATTATTCTTAATGATAAAATAAATGATAGTATGTTAATTAGTCATTATAATTACGACTTTTTATATGTGGAGTTACGATTTGTATGATCGTCAAAAAGTTAGTTAATTACAGTAACTATAACTATGACTTTTGACTGAAAGAATAAACGCGTAAAAAACAGTTAATTATATTAACTTCAACTACGACTTTTTACTGAAAGTATAAACTCGTAAAAAATAATTTATGTCTCATTAGTACGATATTTAATTCTATTAAATTTGTTAGTTCAATTCGTTTTTATTGATATTTTATTTTGCAATATATATTTGTTGATTATTCACAATCATAAAATAAATGATAGTATGTTAGTTAGTAATTATAATTACGATTTTTTATATGTTGAGTTATGATTTGTATGATCGTTAAAAAGTTAGTTAATTACAGTAACTATAATTGTGACTTTTGACTGAAAGAATAAACGTGTAAAAAACAATTAATTACATTAACTTCAACTACCACTTTGTACTGAAAGTATAAACTCGTAAAAAATAATTAATGTCTCATTAGTACGATATTTAATTTGATTAAATCTGTTAGTTCAATTTGTTTTTATTAATATTTTATTTTGCAATATATATTTGTTGATTAATCACAATCATAAAATAAATGATAGTATGTTAATTAGTAATTATAATTACGACTGTTTATATGTAGATTTATGATTTGTACAATCGTAAAAATATATACAACTACAGTAACTATAATTATGCCTTTTGACTGAAAGAATAAATTCGTAAAAAAATAATTGATTACATTAATTTCAATTACGACTTTTAAATTAAAGAATAAACTCGTAAAAAGTAATTAATGCCTCATTAGTATGATATTTATTTCAATTAAATCTGTTAGTTCAAATCATTTTTTATTGATATTTTATTTTGCAATATATATTTGTTGATTATATCACAATCATAAAATAAATGAATGTGAATTAGTAATTATAATTACTACTGTTTATATGTGGAGTTATAATTTGTACGATCGTCAAAAAGTTAGTTAATTACAGTAACTATAATTATGACTTTTTACTGAAATTATAAACTCGTAGAACAAAAATAAATTATATTTACTTCACCTACAACTTTTTACTGAAAGAATTAACTCTTAAAAAATAATTAATGTCACATTAGTACGATTTATTTTGATATTTTATTGATATTTTATTTTACAACATATATTTGTTGATTATATCACAATCATAAAATAAATGATATTATGTTAATTAGTAATAATAATTATGACGTTTTATATGCGGAGTTATAATTTATACAATCGTCAAAAAGTTAGTTAATTACAGTAACCATAATTATGACTTTTGACTGAAATAATAAACTCGTAAAACAATTAATCACATTAACTTCAACTACGATTTTTTACAGAAAGAATAAACTCTTAAAAAATAATTAATGTCTAATTAGTAAGATATTTATTTCGATTAAATCTATTGGTTCAATTCATTTTTATTGATATTTTATTTTGCAACAATTTGTTGATTATATCACAATCATAAAATAAATTATATTAACTTAAGTACAAGTTTTAATTAAAATTATAAAGTTATTTACAAGATAATCAATGTATTTTTCATACGATAAATTATGGATCGAATTTGTTACTTTAACTTCTTTTTTTATATATATATTTTGCATTAGGTGTTCGTTGATATCAGCACGATCATATAAAAAAAAATAACGACATCAACTATAAGTGTAATTTTTTTTTTATTGAAATGATAAATATATCTAAAAAGATTATAAATGCATTCTTAATACGATAAATTATTTTAGTCAAATTTGTAAGTTCAACTCCTTATTTGTTTTTGTTTGATGTTTTATTTTGCGATAGATGTTTTTTGTTTTTAGCACAATCATTAAAATGTGTATGTGCGTGTCGGTGCGTGCATGCGTGCGTGTGTGTGTTTTTCGATAGATATTTATTAATATACATAAGTAACACGAGAATAGCACGACCTTTATGATAGATTTTTTTAAAAAGATAACTAATGCATTCTTAATACAATAAATTATTTGGGTTAATTTGTTTGTTCCACTCTGAATTTTCTTAGTTTAATGTTATTATTTTTCGCTAAATAACACAAGTGACACAAGAATAGCACATAAAAAGTTGCAATGTCATTATTTCAAATTTGAATATAAGTAAATTATTGTGTTTTCTCGTTTATTCAAATAAAATATAGTTTATAAGTTAATGATTGTGTTCGCTATTTTCATATGTTAATTAGTAACTATAACTACAACTTTATATATGTAAAGTTATGATTTAGTAAGACCAAAAAAATAGTTAATTACAGTAATTACAATTACGACTTTTTATATGTAGAGTTATAATACGATCGTCAAAAAATAGTTATTCACAGTAAGTATAATTATAATTACGACTTTGTAACATCTCGCAATTTGAAATAATTAGGAAGAAGCTAATAATTGGAAACAGTCATTTTTGGAAAGAATGAAAATCTGGAAATTTTAAGTTAGAATAAGTTGAGTTTTGGCCAACTTCAAATGGCCATAAATTCTATCATAGGATGAGTTAGAGGTACTTCCATATATGGTAGGAAAGCTCTTGGAATGATCTTTCCAACGCCGTTGAGCTTGCGCGATTTCGAGTTCGTATGAGTGAGTTATCCCCTTTCGAAGTTGGGTTGTTGGAATAAAGAAAGTCCAATCATGATTTTAAAAGGGTAGTTTGGTCTTTTCCTTATCCAATTATTTTATTTCATTTTTGGTAATTAAGTTAGGGTCTAATCATAATTAGAACAGTTTACGCTTTTACCAAAATACGCTAGGGCTTGGAGAAAAGAGAAAAGAAAAGGAAAAAGGAGAAGAAAAGCAATATTCGTCAAGATCGTCGAGTTTAACTTGCAGATTTCGTCGGGGGTGATCCCTACAAGGTATGTGAGATCACATAGCATTGGGTTAGTTAGTCCACGCCCCAATCATGATTCAATTCAGCGAAATATATTTGATTTGAAAGTAAATCCTTTGAGTTCTTGATGAAATTCGTTTGAATTCTTCTGGGTTGTTTTGTTGAAGTTTCTTGCGCTTTGATTCATGTTTCCGGGTGTAATTTCGGTTTGAATCTAGTATATATTGAGGGTATAAATGATTTTAAGTGTTTGGGGAAAGAACCTTTGAAGTTTATAGGTTTTAGAGATGAAAACGAGCAAGTAAAGTCGTCAAACACTTGGGGAAGGGGGTGGGGCATCGCACCAGCCAGCCCCCCCCAAAAGGGTTTCTGAAGTTTCACCCTTAGGGCGCCGCGCCAGCCAGCGCGCCCCAACTTGTTCTCTGAAGTCTGAGGGCTAGTGCCCCGTGCCTATCAGAGCGCCATGAACGCCAGATCTCCTCATTCGTTCCCCACCTTTTAGTACTTGTTCCTTAGCAATGTACCTATGTTTTCTAGTTGATTCCAACATTCTAAGGTACATCTAAACATCATGAAATCATCCATAAACACGAGATCATGAACCTTGAATCCATAATCCAATTCAAGGAAAGTTAAGATCAAAGTCAAGAGAAGTAAGAGCCAAGTCAAGATAAGTTCTTAGAGTTTTCCAAAAGTCTTTTCCAAATGTTTTAACTTTGTTTTAAGACTTAAAGTTCAAGTTGAGTATAGCTTAAAGAGTAAAGTTTGAAGTTCATTTCTTCAAAAGTATATGGGACTACGTATTCCCTAAGGGTTTAAAATGTTTTCATATTTAAACAAGAAAGGAAACCTCGATTTCCAAAGAGCCTTAGGGCTAGTTTTCAGAAAAGAGTAGTCGCTTTCTAAATGAAGCAAGAGAGGAAACTTTGATTTCCAAGATAGCCTTTGAGCTAAGATTTTTAGCACTAATCTCAAATCACAGAAAGAAATATGTTTTTAAGCATAAAAGCTAATATTATATTTTTGGGAGTAGTATTGAGCACCGATATGGGGGAGAGTTCAGAGAACTCACAGCCCCCATAATCCATGTAGCCATCATGGGTAGAAAAGGGTCATACTTTTTAGATGATTTTTTTAGTGCTTTTTACCATAAACTAATGGATCGACTTAGTAGTTCAGGTTCTATACCCTCGACAAAGTATAGAACGGCCCTGGCAACGTGAGGCAAGATGTTATATCATCACAATAGCTCTTACGTGATGGTTGTCGGTTAGAGAAACTCCCACATAAGTAATTGTATTCTTAAATACACAATTTATATGTATTTTTTACATACATCTCATAGTTCTATGTATCTTTGCATACACACAGAGTTGACATCATGTTTTAAACAACTTTTCTTTATATTGCACTTGTTTTAAACTACTTTATATTGAAATGAGTTCAGTTATGTTGAGTTAAGTTGAGCTAGGTAAGTTCTTTTGATTCCTTTCAAGCTTAAGTTGTGTTTAGCAATCCAACTCGCATACTCGTACATTCAATGTACTGATGCCAGTTGTCTGCATCTTATTATGATGCAAACGCAGGTAACCATGATTAGCATCCAGCCCCTCGTTGATCCAGTTTGAGCACTCAGAGTCTTGTGGTGAGTCTTCTTACTTCCGGAGGATCCCTTTTGTTGCTTTCAATTTTATTATTGGTTCATTAGGATGTTGTGGGTCTGTCTCGAGATCCATCTTAGTTGTTTAGAGGCTTCATAGACAGACAATCAGTTAGTTAAATTCATTTGTCATTACTTTATTATTGGCTTATGTTTTTGAGACTTGAGGTTACCATTTTGGCTAAGTTTGAATGTTTATTTAAAGACATTCTAAGTTATTTCACAAGTTCCTTTTTAGACTATTTCTTGTGTTTAAGTCTTCCGCTGAGTAAGTAAGCCAGACCAAGGGTTCACTTAGGGCCAACAATGGTTCTCGAGTGCCGGCCAAGTCCAAGGGGGTAGGCTCAGGGTGTGACCGGCTTTTTATATGTGGAGTTATGATTTGTACGATCGTAAAAAAATAGTTAATTACAGTAACTATAATTATGATTTTTGATTGAAAGAATAAACTCGTAACAAACAATTAATGACATTAAGTTCAACTACGACTTTTTACTGAAAGTATAAACTCGTAAAAAATAATTTATGTCTCATTTGTACGATATTTAATTCGATTAAATTTGTTAGTTCAATTAGTTTTTATTGATATTTTATTTTGCAATGTATATTTGTTGATTAATCACAATCATAAAATAAATTATAGTATGTTAATTAGTAATTATAATTACGACTTTTTATATGTGGAGTTATGATTTGTACGATCGTAAAAAAGTAGTTACCTACAATAACTATAAATATGCCTTTTTGTCTGAAAGAATAAATTTGTAAAAAAAATAATTATCTACATTAACTTCTATTACGACTTTTTACTGAAAGAATAAACTCATAAAAAATAATTAATTCCTCATTAGTACAAATTTATTTCAATTAAATCTGTTAGTTCAATTCATATTTTATTGATATTTTATTTTGCAATATATATATTTGTTGATTATATCACAATCATAAAATAAATGATAGTATGTTAATTAGTAATTATAATTACGACCTTTTATATGTGGTGTTATAATTTGTACGATCGTCAAAAAAATAGTTAATTATAGTAACTATGATTATGACTTTTTACTAAAATAATAAACTCATAAAAGATAATTAATTACATTAACTTCAATTACGAATTTTTATTGAAAGAATAAACTCTTAAATGTCGCAGTCAACTGTCACATCAACATTTTCAAACAAATGATTTTGATCATATTTTTGCTGGAAATTAGCTTATTTTGTCAATTTTAAGTGCGTCATGGACATTACATTCTCTCTGTTTTTGTTATTAGTAACAAAAGAAGCCCTACAAAACCCTACACTCCTACTAGTATAATTATTGGGACCATATTCTATATAGAATTATTGCATTATAACCCCATCATTGTTAATGAACATTTAACTTGACCTTGACCAAATGGATAGAATTTTGTTCCTACACACACATGTACGTATAAAATACAACATATATATCTCTGTGTATGAATAATTGCGCGTGTATATGTTACATGTATACATTATATATATACTATTTTTTAATCCCGATAAGATTTAATGTCGAAATTATACAAAACCAAAGAAAGATATATATTTCTTTTATTTCAGACGTGAATCAAGAGTTATAGAATTATTTGGAAGTAGAATCACAAATAATATATATTGAGGTATGAACTAGTTTGTTTAAAAAGGCTCGTGGTTTGAGTATAGAGAGTTAAAAGTGAATTTCGACACAAAATTATTACGAAAAAAATGCATTTACTTTATTATTATTGATTTTTAAAACAAAGATTAAAACATCATAAGATTTCTCAATGTTTTGTTATGTTAAACCTTTTTTCACAAATTTATGTCAACAAAATAAAAAGAAAAATTAGTTGTAAATTGATATTCATCATATCGTTGATTGAAAAATATTAGCACAATAACATATCGAGTATGATCTCACAAGAGAAGTTTAAGGAAGATAAAATGATTGTTTTCGATGGACCTAGGCTGATGAGAAATTACTATTAGTGACATATTATATTTTTTTAAAAAAGTAGTTGTAAGATTGATATTCTTCATATTTCACTCACCTATTTTTTCTTTTTTGAAGACCTTTGAATTTAATGAATGTAGTATACTACAATTAATTTGCAGTGCATTATTGGTCAAGTTAAAACCCAAAAGGACTTAATTTGGCATTGATTGAGTTTTGGTTAAAATAAAATAAAAATTGTTGAATAGATACCTTGACCATTGCATTGGTTGCTTGACAATAGAGGTAATGTTTAAATTTAAATTTAAATTTAAATTTTATTTTTGATTCCAATTTTTGTTGGGGTCCATGGCTAAAAGTTAAAGGTCATTCCAAGTACATTGCACTTTACTCAATTACAAAAGCCAAATACTAACAACATTATTTTATAATGGTGTATTTTACATGTGATAATTCATCTCTTCATATAAAAAGATGATTCCTCAAGAATACCACTTTGTTAACGAAGAATAAATTGTTGTTTACGCAATTCAGAGGATATATCAAAAACAATTTATACCTTCAGAAGAAAATAAAAGTAAGACTGAATAAATAGTATTTTTTTAAAATTTATTTTATTATATATTTCTCGAAGAGAATTTCTTTGACTTTCCAAATATTAAAAATATTTTACTTATTTTCAAATAAAATGTTAAGCCGATAGACCAATTATCTTGAAACTACGAGAATATATTGACCGGCAAGTCACCTTCCAAAATGTTTTTATAATTAAAAACATAGAGTAAACCGGAAATTATGCAAATTATTGGAACACTATTGTTAAATGGTAGCATTTACGATATTATTTTATTTCTGACGTCTCAAAATAATTTATATTTTTTTGTGTTAAAATATTACTGTATTTGTGTGTTGCGTGTGTGTATTTTACAAATTTTAAACTATTTTTAGTTATTCAAATTAGATTTGATGAGTAGTTCTATAGACTTATAACATACAAAAACTCTTTTAATATTTTTGACATACCACTTCCCTTATCTAAGGATAGTATCAATATCTTGAAGTTTTTTTTAATAATACTTTTATGATTTGTACGAAATTAAATTGTCTCCCATTCAATATGATTTAACTTTTTCCAAAAAATAAGTAAATAAATTAAGAATGAGATTTTCCAATTTTCCCATACTTTGTTAGTTAACTTTTTGAAAAATATTTTTTCGCAGAGAAAACAAGCTTCAAATAGATTTTCACAATGATTACTGTTCGGCCACCAATGGCGTAGCCAAAAATTTCATAAATGATATTCAAAATTTAGATAGTAAAATTAAAAAAAATTGATAATTTAATGTATCAAAAAAAGATCAAACTAAGCAATATATAACTAAATATAAAAACATTTTAATAGAATTAACAAGTGTATGATTCAAAACTAACATAAAGGCGATATAAACTACTATTAAAAGCATAATTTAAAGTAAAAATGTAAAAATAAGGAAATCACAAAAAAACTATCTACATGACTCCATGAATTAAACCTAGGCATCGTGTAGTTTTGTGACCGCCCTAGCCACTTCACTACAATTTTCTTTATTTTTAAAGGTGTTCATAATAGTATATATATAAATACAGTAAAATTTATATATATAGTAATTTTCTTACGAAGGATATCCAACTGGTGAATTGGACACTTCGACACAACTATTGCTCTGTCCTTGTCGGCAACACTCCAGCATATTTCATCTTCATTCTCACTCCTGTAGTCTCCATTCCTATCTCCCTTACCCCTACGTTCCACCTCCGTAATACTTATTTAGATTATATATAACTATTCTTTTTGTTTATATATCAAACATAAAAAATAAGTAAAAGGCAAAATATTTTCCTTCGTACCGAACACATTCTAAAATATTTGAATGTGGGGTCCACTGCCGACCAACAAAGAAGAAAAGAGGGTCCACAAGGCACTTTCTTTTTTATGATTGTTCTCTTATAAAGAAAACATGACTGGCAGGCAAAGTTAACTTCCAAAAAATACAAAATCAGAAAAGTTAAAATTTGTGTACAATTTATTCAGTAAGAAAATAAAAGAGTTAAAAAAGAAAAAGATTGATAAAGATATAATAATTTGTTGCCAAATGTCCATTTATTAATAACTTTAAAAGGACCACCCCTTTACCTTTTCTAGCTGTTTTTATTTTTATTTTTCCTTTTTCTCAGTGTGCTATAAAACTCATTTAATTTCGTTTGGTCCAATCTACATCATTTAATTAAATTAAATATGTAAAAATAAATTAGTATATCAAGTGATAAGATTTTAAATCATTGGTCCATTCATTATATATATTCTTGTGGTAATAGGTGTCCATAATCCATTCATTGTTTTCTTTATTTGAAATAAATTTATTTATATATACAACTCATCAAACACAGAGGAACACTCTTTTGACAGAATTTTAAATGACAAAAGTCTTTAGTATTTCGAAACATCTGAAATTAAGACGAATCAAGATAACTTGCTTGCCAGATTAATAAACGAAATATTAAAGGATGAAGTGTGTGAAACGGACTGTGCACCTTTTATGTTGGTTGTTTGTCTTAATAATAATGTCTTCGTGTAAAATTACTTATATGAATCAGTTACATACGAGTAATTGAGTTTAATTATACGAATTATCGTCGATCTTGTTACTCCATATAATGTTATCTTAGGTCAATAAATACTATACAAAATAAAATGAACAGTATTGAAAGTCTAACCAACTCTTAGAAAGAAAGGACTTCCAATAAAAATGATATTTTTTTTATAAACTTTAAATTATGAATCAGTCTATGACGTTTCTTCGTAAGATCAAAAAGTCCTTTGGTAATAGGTATTTTTATTAATCTGACATCTGCCCCTAGTTTCACCTATGCATGGGTCATGGGTGTTTGCATTTAATTTCGAGAAAATTGATTTTAAAATTGGTAATTGAAGAAAAAAAAAGATTTAAATAGTTATATGGGCCATGAGTATTAGTGGATGACGTTTGGGCCCAACAATTTGTTGATGTACTCCAATTTCAGATAAGGCTATGGGGCCCATAATGTGGGAGCTACATGTGACTTAAACTATTACTTCCGTTACAATTTATTTGTCCGATTTTGATTCCATACGAAATAAAAAATAAAGAATTAAAAAAATTATGATCTTAAATTAATGACAAGTGGAATGTATCAAAATATTCTGTAATCTTATGATATTAAATATATTATATAGAAAATTGAAATTATTTTCCATATAATATTAAATGTATCAAAATATTCTATAAAAAAAATATGATCTTAAATTAATGAACATGTGATTCTCTTTGTTAATTTTTATTTATCCAATGTTTAAAAAAATATTCATTTTATTTATTAGTTTTAGTATATTATATATTAATTGAATAGGAGTACATTATTATGATGAGATGTTTAATTTCATTATTAGAGTATCTTTTTAGAAAAATGTGATAAATAAAAATGAATCAAAGAAATATGTTCTAATAAGCCAACGTACGATTTTGTGGCAACAAAAGTTATTAATTACTACGTGTGAATTGTGAATAGAAACCTATCATTTCAAACATCAGTGTGGTTCCCACATGGCTACCAATGACAATATTTTCACACACTAAACCACACGTGTAAGTTGTAACACGTGCTAATAATATTTTAAAGAGTCGTTTGATTTGCAAAAAAATTAATCTCGAAATTATAATTTTAGAAAAAAAATAATTTCATATAAAGGTGGATAAAATAGTATAAAGTTGATGAAATAATATGGGATATTCAAAAATAAATTTATATTTTGATTGATTGAAGATACAAATTTATCTAGAGATGAATTTATTCCTTTAAACAATTACAAAGTAATTTAATTTCAAAATTTGAAATATTATAGCAAGCACATATGTTGTATAATGTGAGATATTTCAATAATTCACTTTATATGGTATAATGTGATGCTCCTAACAAAGAACTGGGTTGTTGAGGATGAGTCAAGTAGGACTAACAAATTCTGGGCCGATAAATATTTAAAGAAAAGAAGCACATGACATTTTACACAAATTTCAGATTAAATAAGAAGAAAGTGAAGAGCTTTAGAGCTTGTACTCCCTTAATATGAGTAGTCATGCAAAATATGGTATTAGAGCTTGTACTCCCTTAATATGGCGATGGAGAAAACTTCAGTGAGGACGTTGAGTGCCTAAATGGGATTATACGTGCGCTCCAAACTAAGAGGCCAATGTGATGAGGGCGGCTTAAGTGAGATTAATTGGCTTCTATGTTGAAAAGCTTTTGAAGATGAGTTGCACATGATACCTTGGGCAAATTGACATCAGAATAAGAGATGAATTAAAGTGAAAAAAATTATAAGACATAACTCAAGTTTACATGCAGGATACACACTTTTGGAGCTCAATATAAAACAAACTAAAATAAAAATTCATACAAATCTAGATCCAAAACAGACAATCTATATCATAAACTTAAATCGTGATACATAATGTAGTTTTCAACTATTAGTGTGATGCCCAAACTTAAGATTAGAAGTTCCACATCGACAAAACACAAGAGAGATGTTGAGTATTTAAGCAAGCAAATCTTACCAACTAGTGACGCATTTTAAAGTCGTGCGAGCTTAGGCCCAAAATGGACAATATCACTAGCGGGCTGGACCATTACAAATGGTATGAGAGTCACTCTTGTGTCAGCCTTATCAATGTGGGCCAGAGTTCAACTGAGTTTCGGCAAATCCCATTCGGTGGGGTAAACCCTAGTGTTGAGTCTAGGCAAATCCCATTCGGTGGGGCAAACCTCAACGAGGACGCTGAGTCTATAAAGGGGGTGTATGTGACACCTCAACCTAAGATCAGAAGTCCCACATCGACAAAACATAGGAGAGATGTTGGTATTTAAGTAAGTAGGTCTTACCAACTAGTGACGCATTTTAAAACCGTACAGGGCTAGGCCCAAAGCAGACAATATCATTAGTGGGATGAGCTGTCACAATTAGACAGGCCCTTTTTGACATTGGTATTTAAACTAAAAATAAACTTTAATGAATTTGGCGATGAAATGAGGTGTAATTTAAGAATCACGACAAGGTTAAATAATAAAGGGAAAATTATGCAGAATAACAAACATTTAAGGGAAAAGACATAAATTCTCCTTTGAACTTGTCCCAAAAAGTCAGTTACACGCTTAAACTATCATAGTGACCTATTACACACCTATACTATTCAAAAGTGAATTTTCTAACCCCCTAAAACTGAAGTGGCAAAAAAAAAAAATAGGCGCGTCAGTTTGAAAAAAAAGTAAAAAAAAGAAATTAAAATCCTCTTTCCTACCCCCACCCCCACACCTCTTCTTCTTCACACCCCACCCATTGTCTTCTTCTTCTTCTTCTTCATTCTTTATTTTTATCACACTTCTTTATTTTTTTTATCACAATCTAAAAGCACAAATTTTTTTATTCGCAATCAGGTTAATTCCCATAGATTTGTTAGTGAATAATAATATTTTATCTAGAAAAGTTTCGGTTGATTGTTTCTATCTTTTTCAATTTTTTTGACTTTGTTAAAGAAATTTTGGTTGTTAATCAATTTTTGGGTTTGGTGGTGATGGGTGGCGGGTGGCAAAAATTAAAATAGGTAATTGAAGGTGGTGAAGAAGAAAAAATCGATATTGATAATGGTGGTGGTGATATTTGGTGTTGGGTGACAATGGGTGGGATTTAGTGATGAAGGCGATATAATTATTAAAGAATTAAAATAATTAATTTGTGATTAATTAGAGTAAAATATAGTTAATAAAAGAAAAGTTAATTAATAAAGAAAACAAAATTAAAAAAATATAATTTATGACATGGTGCTAACGTAGCGCTGATGTGGCAGCGAGTGTAATACACCACATAATGTGAGAGTGGTGTTACATGTCTCAGGGTGGTAATAAATTCACTTTTGAATAGTATAGGTGCGTAATAGGTCACCGTGATAGTTTAAACGTGTAACTGACTTTTTGAGACAAGTTCAAGGGGGAATCTATACCTTTTCCCAACATTTAACCTATATTAGGTACTATAGCTACAATTTAAGAAAATCGTAATTAGCGGCTACAATTTTCCTTGCTATTCGTTTGATTTGTATGATTCGTCNCAAATTGACATCAGAATAAGAGATGAATTAAAGTGAAAAAAATTATAAGACATAACTCAAGTTTACATGCAGGATACACACTTTTGGAGCTCAATATAAAACAAACTAAAATAAAAATTCATACAAATCTAGATCCAAAACAGACAATCTATATCATAAACTTAAATCGTGATACATAATGTAGTTTTCAACTATTAGTGTGATGCCCAAACTTAAGATTAGAAGTTCCACATCGACAAAACACAAGAGAGATGTTGAGTATTTAAGCAAGCAAATCTTACCAACTAGTGACGCATTTTAAAGTCGTGCGAGCTTAGGCCCAAAATGGACAATATCACTAGCGGGCTGGACCATTACAAATGGTATGAGAGTCACTCTTGTGTCAGCCTTATCAATGTGGGCCAGAGTTCAACTGAGTTTCGGCAAATCCCATTCGGTGGGGTAAACCCTAGTGTTGAGTCTAGGCAAATCCCATTCGGTGGGGCAAACCTCAACGAGGACGCTGAGTCTATAAAGGGGGTGTATGTGACACCTCAACCTAAGATCAGAAGTCCCACATCGACAAAACATAGGAGAGATGTTGGTATTTAAGTAAGTAGGTCTTACCAACTAGTGACGCATTTTAAAACCGTACAGGGCTAGGCCCAAAGCAGACAATATCATTAGTGGGATGAGCTGTCACAATTAGACAGGCCCTTTTTGACATTGGTATTTAAACTAAAAATAAACTTTAATGAATTTGGTGATGAAATGAGGTGTAATTTAAGAATCACGACAAGGTTAAATAATAAAGGGAAAGTTATGCAGAATAACAAGCATTTAAGGGAAAAGACATAAATTCCCCTTTCAACTTGTCCCGAAAAGTCAGTTACACGCTTAAACTATCATAGTGACCTATTACACACCTATACTATTCAAAAGTGAATTTCTAACCCCCTAAAACTGACGTGACAAAAAAAATAAAAAATAGGCGCGTCAGTAAAAAAATAAATTAGAATCCTCTTTTCTACCCCCACCCCCACACCTCTTCTTCTTCACACCCCACCCATTGTCTTCTTCTTCTTCATTCTTTATTTTTATCACACTTCTTTATTTTTTTATCACAATCTAAAAGCACAATTTTTTTTTATTCGCAATCAGGTTAATTTCCATAGATTTGTTAGTGAATAATAATATTTTATCTAGACAAGTTTCGGTTGATTGTTTCTATCTTTTTCTATTTTTTTGACTTTGTTAAAGAAATTTTGGTTGTTAATCGATCAATTTTTGGGATTGGTGGTGATAACAACTTTATGGGTTTGGTGGTGATGGGTGGCGGGTGGCAAAAATTAAAATAGGTAATTGAAGGTGGTGAAAAAGAAAAAATCGATATTGATAATAGTGGTGGTGATATTTGGTGTTGGGTGACAATGGGTGGGATTTAGTGATGAAGACGATATAATTATTAAAGAATTAAAATAATTAATTTGTGATTAATTAGAGTAAAATATAGTTAATAAAAGAAAAGTTAATTAATAAAGAAAACAAAATTAAAAAAATATAATTTATGACATGGCGCTAACGTAGCGTTGATGTGGCAGCGAGTGTAATACACCACATAATATGAGAGTGGTGTTACACGTCTCAGGGTAGTAATAAATTCACTTTTGAATAGTAAAGGTGCATAATAGGTCACCATGATAGTTTAAACGTGTAACTGACTTTTCGAGACAAGTTCAAGGGGGAATCTATGCCTTTTCCCAACATTTAACCTATATTAGGTACTATAGCTACAGTTTAAGAAAATTGTAATTCGCGGCTACAGTTTTCCTTGCTATTCGTTTGATTTGTATGATTCGCCTGTCAGAATTTGTATAATTAGGTTCCTGATTGTATAAATCAGGAATTTCATATATGCTTACAGTAGTTATTTGTATATGATTTATGATATATTCATAATAAATTATCTTGTTTGTATATTGGCAAGCAAAGTATACAAATGAAGTTCTAAAAAATTCCTAAACGTATAAATACAGAATTCGCATATATTTATCCTATTTGTATATTCGCAAGCGAAATATGTAAACAAGCCAAAATATACTACCACATTCTCTATAGCAAAGAAAACTATAGTTATGAAGCGTAATTATCAAAACTATAGTTATGAAGCATAATTATCAAAACTATAGCTATAAAACCTTATTATGTCTATTATATTTGTTATTTCTAAAACTTTCTCAATAATAAATTTATTTTTATTAGAATAAAGTCAATTTGTTTTTCTTAATAAAAAATAAAAGATGGTAGGTGCGTACAAGACTATTTGACAACTAATTAGTCAATCTCTAAAATTCGAAGACCTTGACTTGACTTAATAATAGGCAAATAAATCCGTTATAATATTTGATATTTATTTAGGACTCACTAAATTCATTTCATGCTAAAAAGCAAGAAATTGAACAATTACTCCTAAAATAGGCTAGTCTTTAAGTTTATTATAAAAAATAACTTAATTTTCAAAATTCAAAATCAAACTTGAAGATAAAAAGAATGAAAGACTTGTAAAAAATGTAACTTGGACCACAGAGATTTGTTAGCAATGTATAATTGTAAAGCCATCAAAAGCCTAAAGTTTGCAACAGTAAACCACCCATTAAAACAAAATTAGACCCCAAAAGTAACATATAAAATAAAGTTTTTTTTTAAAAAAATGCAAAAATAAAAATTGTAACTAGTCATTATTGGTAGTAATAATAAAAATAAAAATGGTGGTTTCTCTTTCTATGTAGGAACTTTAAAGAGACAATAGTATTGATAACACTATTTTTTATGATTGTTTCTTGAAATGATAGAACCTCTTTCTTTATCTCTACTCATCATATCATTTTTTTTTCTTTATAGACTTTTAAGAACATGGGATTGTAATTAAATAGACTACTACTTGTATTTGTCAATATTATTTGTATTCATATATGATCGAGATTCTTTCATTTTTAATTATGGTGTCCACTTCAAGTTCATAAGAATACAAAAAAATAATATTAAAATTATTGTCTTAAAAATAAATCTTGTAATGCACGAATCTAAAATTAATTAAATTTTAATATGAATATCAGATAGAATAAAAAGAAGTACTACTGGCTTTAATTCACCTTGTTTTACCTTATGTTCGTTAAGGTAAAGTTGCACACTTTATGTATAGGGAAAAAACGAACAATAATGAAATTATTGGGACCCAAATTTCATAATTAGATCTAAGGAAATCAATCCCCTCGAAATCCTAATCTCATAATTATGCATTTAAATGTTGATATATGTTAGTACTATCTTCTTTATCCAAGCATAAATTAATCTTGAATATTTGTTCCACTACTTTGTTCATAATTGAAATCTTATTATATTGTTGCATTACAGAGAAAAAAAAATTAACAGGTCAAATTGAAATCTTACTATATGATCCTTTTATTGGTAAAATTCGGATATTATATGTTATCGATATAAAAGTCGACATTTGGAAAGCATCACCAAGTTAATCAAGTTCATCTAGTTTGAAAATCATAAAAACCATTCAATTTCTATTTATATTATCATATAATTAATATAATACGTTATAAAATGATACGTAACAATCACTAAAACACGTTATTACCGGCTATCAATCATTTTCCACCTAGGAATATGACCTTATCGAGTCTAATTAGTGTCTAGTGATTGATATTTTTGTGAAAAGTAGATTGACAATTCATGGAGACATATTGCAGTTGAAATATCATGGCCATAGAAGAAAATTAAAATGTGGAAATCCTACATTTTAAGGATATTAAAAAAAAAATAATAATAATAATAATAAAAAAAAATATATATATATACAGGACCCAACTGTAGTTTCAAGAACTTGGAGGATGTGTTGCACCAGAAATGGTTTAGAGTTAGGACGGTTTTGTAAAGGGATGCAATCGCTATTATATTTGTTTCACTTTAGATGACCGTTTTTTCTTACCCCTCTATAAAAGCTTTCATTTTTATTGTTCTTTTGGTGATTCAAGCTCACTTCGTATTTAAGTAATTATAAACAGTATTCACGTTGAATGTTTACTTTAAATTGTGTAAAATTTATTTGACTAAATAATTTTAAAAGTGAGAATATATAAAAATTAATAATAATTAAATGCTAAAAATCTATGAACACTACAAAAACTTATTTTGCATGTATAAACTTTGATGTAAATGTAGTACATATAATTTTTTACCCAAAATTATTGCAATTGAAGGAGGTTTTGTAAATGAAAATTTGCATGTGGGGTCCTCTTAATTTCCTTTATTTCCTTTTTTCATACCCCTCATTTCCAACAAGTTAGTTGAGGCATCAAAATCCAAGTATAGTATTTTGATGGTACTATATAGTTTTGTACAATATTTACACATCCCAACATAATTATAGAGTTTACTCATGGGTCCCAAATTGTTCGTCTTATCACTTATCACAATTATTTGAGTTTCTATATATTTAAAGTTTATAATCGATTTTTTTTTATTCGATGTTTGATATTGTATTTCAATTTACATTATTGAGCTCATTTCTAAAGAGACGTTCTCAACCAAAAAAACTTCCATTCCAAAGCTTATGGTATGTAAAAATTGGTTTCTCCTTTGTAAAATACCAAAATTTACCAATTGGAATGTTTTGATTTCTAGACAAGAATGCAATGTTTAATGGTGTGTTAAAAAAGATAGAAATGCAACACAATTATTCATCAAAATTTAAATCGTGCATTATTAACTTTTGAAATTTCTTGATTACTAATTTTTTTTAATAAAGGGCAATCCACTTATACGTAAACAAAAACAACTTAACGTTTATTTGTAGACATATGTTTATTGTGTTGTTAGACATTTTTTATTTTGTAATTTTTATCTCTGGATCATTGGGAGGATATCTTCATTGTATAATTAAGGATCTCTTTTTTTGGATTAGTAACCAATTTCTTTTTAGATATTTAAATTTTTTTCAACATTTTTGCCAAATGGAAAAAATAAATTGGGGACCATTGATGCAAACATATCACTTTGTCCTCTTATGATACATCAATAGATAATAATAATAATAATTAGAGGTTTGAATTTTTCAAAAGGTCGAAATCAAATTTATTATTTTCTAGCTACTAATAATTATAATCATTACTCTCTTCGTCTTAAATTATCTGTCATGTTTCTTTTTTTACATATTAAGAAAATACTAACTAAAAGATATTTTTGATTATTTTACCCTCATTTTTATGTTATAAACTATAATTTGTCTTCATTAAATATTTACTCGACTGACATAACAATTTTAGAAATCATGATAGATAATTTGATATCGGAGTGTATCTCACAAGTTCTTGTCTGTCCCTTTCCTTTTATTTTGAACTTTTCTCCTGCCCAAAGTTTTTTTTGTTTTTAAAAAATATCCTCTCTTTTTTTTCTTCTCATAAATCTTTCTAAAATATTAGATCAATATCTTAGTTGCTTGACTTGCAGGCTAATTTTGGTTTTCTCCTGGCAAAATGCCAAAGTTTGGTGACAACCTTTGATAATCTACATTTGTGAAATCCCACACTAATCTATTCCTATATTTTTTTGTTTTATAAAATATTATTTCAACATCATCCAAATAAACCATAGGCTAAACAATCTTATGAATAAAAAATACCCTAATTCTGGTCAAACTTTTAAAAATTTGCTTGTTGAAAAGTAACGTTTTTGTTAGAATTGTTTTCGGAAAGTAACAATTTGTGTTTGATTAATCAATTTTTAAAAATACTTTTAGCAAGTGTTTGATCAAATTTCGAAAAAAAATGTTTAATTATGAGAATTGAGGAGAAATTATTTCTTTTTAACTTCTGAAAAACAGTTTCTTTACAAATCAAAAACTTTTTTTCTTAAAAAAGAACTTGATATATTGAACATTTGAACCCTCTCAAATAAATATTTTTTAGAAAATTACTTTTAATTTTTTAAAACTCGACCAAACAGATTATTAATAACTCGACTTGCAAGCTAAATTTATTTTTCTCCTGGCATAAGTGCCAAAGTTTGGTGACAGCGTTTGTGAAGCTACATTCTTAATTTTAAAATTCACACTAATCTCTTCTTTTTATTTATTTATTAATTTAATTTTAAATTATTTCAATATCTTATCCAAAATAAACTATAGGCTACGTCAAATTTATAAAATAAAATACAAGAGGACCCCACCTCAAACATTATTTTGTTGGCCAACCAATCCCTAAATATTACACATAGTCAAAACCTATCAAACCCCACACCCTTTGTTTTAATTAAATTTTTCTTCAAATTTTTCCTTATCTATAGGGACAAGACAACTAGAGGCAAATGCACCAATATGTGTCAATTTTGTGCCATGTTAGTCTAATTTAGTATATATGTCCTTTTACTTTGTTCAACTTGTTTTATATATAATTCAAGTCAAAAGTAATTATGATTCTGTCGATTTTTTTTAATTAAAAGTATCAAGATACAATAAATTTAGAATTGATAATACAAATTTAGGTTAGTGCACATTTTGATACTTTAAAAAATTCAGTATTACAATTCAATATTGTATAAATAATATATGCATACGTTATGTATAATTTTGCATACGTATCATTTTAATGTATATATTATAAAATCCATCCTAATAATGACCCCTAATTGTTCATTTTCTCTTGCCCATACGTATAACGTAGTAGAATTAATAATAGAGATTCAAGATTATCTTAGATGTGTGTAGGTACATATATTATTTAGCTTATAATTAACTTATGTTTGGAACGATGTGATCCAAAAAAGGTCGTGTCAACAGTCAATGTGTTGGGGAAACTTTTATATGTCCAAATTGATTCCAAAATATTAAATCTTGATTAACTATAGATAAAGGATGTCCCACATGAAATGAAGAACTTTTTTTGGTACTTACGCCTTGTAATTCACAATGTTTTCAAAGCTCGATTTATGATGAAGCGATAAATATTTTTTTATTTTTAATTAGGGATTTGATCAGATTCGAACTATGTTGGATACGAAATTGTTTTGGTTAAAAAGAGAGATTTTAAATTTAATCGAACCTGTACAAGTATCAAAACACTGGATAAAAATAAAACAAAAAGGTTTTTATCAAGATCTCAAGAAAATTAAAATAATTCAAACTGTCTTTTTGCTGTCATTCTATATTTTTAAAAATTACCATATTTTTCTAATATGATACTAGTATTTTATTTTTCGATCATTTTATTAAAACAGAGAAGTGTATTTTTATATTCATTAGTGTGCCGTTACATGAAGGGGCAGAGGTAAATGGTTGCAAGGGAATCCAATCGAATTCCATTGGCTAAAACTTTGTAGGAAAAAACGAATTCTTTATAATTATATATTTACTTGAATTCTCTCAACTTTAAAAAAAAATGTTTATTAATTTTAACTTCGTCACGAACTATATGACATTAAATTTATTAAATTTCAAATTATAATAAGCTCAGTTGATTGATTATTTAAATTTTAACTTTTTTAGTGAGAGTTTGATTTCTCTGTTATAATTCTCTTTTTCTATCCAAAATTTTATAATTATTTTTTTAAGAAAAAAGTAATGAGTTGTAGGCATATCGATCCTGTATTCCTATATGGATAATTTTAAAAATCAAACTTTTATGTTATGTTTGTACCTAATGCAACAAAAGGAAGTGTAAATAAACTCAAGGGTGTGTACGTTTGGCACAGAGAAAAATGTTTTTCTTGGTAAATATAATAATCTAGACAAATACGATAAATATAGAAGAGAAGGAGGTGGGTTGGGGTTAATTAGGGGGTGAGGAGGGTATGGGCGGAGTCAGGGAAGACAATCAACATGAGATGTTTTTTATGAATTTTTTTTCTATTTTCATTAGGAAAATCGTGTTATTGCCTATATAAAAAACTCGTTTTCTTAAAAAAAAAATGAAAGATTTTGAAAGCAAACGTAGCCTTTCACCTCTTTTAACTCGATAATTAATTTAGAGAAAAGAGAAATTATAGCAAAGCTTTCATAGGTAAACCCAGCGAAAAAATCATTATCAAAACCTACTAAGCAGAATAACTCGTAAACTAGTTTAAACACCGGGGGAGTTGCGCAATTAAAATGATAATTTTTCTTTTTATTTTGCATTGAGATATTTTGGAGCAATTGCATTGTGAAGAATTATTTTTTTTTTACATAAAAGAAATCAAAGTGGGCATGTTCTTATGTTGTTGGAAAGAAAGAAGAAAATAGGGTATCAATTATTTCACAAGAAAAATAATGATTTTTTTTTAAAGTGAGAAAGTGACTGAAGAAGACATGATTTTTTTTTTTCTGATAATAAAATAAACTACTATGTAAGATGCAAGACATTGTTTTTTGTTTATTTCTGTTTATCAATACTATATATACTTCTCATCACATTCATCATAGTTGTTTTTGGATTCTTGCTTTTGGTTTATTTTCTCTTCTTTGGCCAAAAAAAAAACTAAAAATCATAGTATCCTTAAAAAATATTAATATTTGTGACACTTATAAATCTTTAAATTTTTAAATCAGGTTGCAAAGCTCAAAATATAATGATTAAATCGTTGATTTATTTTATAGCATATTACTGTGATTTCTGGAAAAAAATTTGCATAACTCAATTATTTTAAATGATGTTTGCTATCTCTCAACATTACCGAAAACTCTGTTAACCAAGGGTTAAATTGATATAAAGAGATCACTCGACGTCCAAAGTTTCATCTACTTCATTAATCGTTAGGCATACTGATGTAAGTTGGTCTAATAATTAATTAGTGTAAAATCAAGCATTGTCTTAGTTTAGTGTCTTTGAAAAAAGATATAAACATCTAAAAAAAATCACCTAAAATTATTGCAAATAACAATTTGGTTTACCTAAAGACATCTGAATAGTTTCTCTCCAAAAGTTATAATTAATGAAAGAATTATTTGACTTATCAAATATTAATACCATCATATAAAATAAGATAACAATATTTCTAAATTCACCTTTTCTTTTTCTTTCAAGTTCATGTTACACTATTTTTATTCCTTTTCTTATAGCCTATAGGTATGACTTGGTCCATGATCACTAGAAAAGGGCCCTTATGAATGTTACTTGTGAAAATGCCGAGTTAATTACTCATATCATATGATCACTTAATTAATATTAATTATTATTTTTAAAAAGTCATTTTCTTCTTAACATCAATAGATTAATAGAGAAAATAATTTTTTGAGATTTAAATTATTAATTGAATAATTATCTCAAAAATTGAAAAGTAAAGAACATAGTAAAATTAAGTGATAGTATGTCAAATAGAATTGTCATCAAAATTGATGGTACTACACTAGTGTAGCAGGTGATGATAGGCTTTCAAGTCACATCAAAAATTTAAAAATTTATTTTATTTATTTATTGTCATAAAAAATATAGTAATAAAAAAAAGCAAGTGAAGGGTCCCACTTTGAAATTATAGAACTTGATAGTTTTGTGGCCATGGTTGTGACTTGTGCACAAAAAAATTAATAACTTGGTGGTTGGTTATGAATCATTTGCCCATTCAACCTAATTCAATTATTATTATTTTCAGTAAAAAAACAAAAGAAAGAAAATAATTATATTCTGTATATCATTCAGGAATATACTTCCAATTGGCTAACTTCTTAAAAACACTCAATGTTTCCCTGTCTTGTACATACCATATACAACTTACCACTATACTTTACATGTGAAAAAAAAAATATAAGATCAATAAAGTATAGTCCATAGATAAATATCTTGATCTATTGAGATCTCAAATTTAGTTTCTAAGTTTTCCAATGAAGTATAACAATTAACAACACATAACCACAGAGGAATGTGGTGCAGCGTATGAGGTTGCTCTTTCCTTAATTAGAAGTCTCGAGTTTGAGCTCTGGGTATGATGGAATCTCTCCTCCGAACGGAGCCTTGCGCGGTGCGAATCCAATTAATGAGAAATTAAAAAAAAATAACAGCACACCCAGTATAATTTCACAAGTAAATCGGGAGAAGATAGAGAGATGCAAATCATATTTTCCTTTTTTGATTTCATTGATGTCCAATATTTATTTTGGGGCTCGGATTGATTTGAGATCACTTTGTGTAAGATTTACTAAAGTGAAAAATGCTCATTGTTATAATATTTTATGTTCCCAAGACTTAAAACCAAAGATAACTAATTAAGATTGGAGGAATCTTATCTAGCTCACGTGAATTCTTAGAGGTAATTCTTTTCTCTACTAATTTGAATCTATTTCGCCCCTTATTAGCCTTTTTGGTGCAATAAAAAAGGTAGTTAAATTTATCAGTTTTTTATCTATTTTGGATTCTAATCTTGTTAAGTACGAAGTCATTTTTACTAAAAGCGCTTTATCCTCAATATAAAATTTTTCTATACGAATTTAAATATAGTCGAACTTCCATAAAAAAAAACTAAACATCATTTAAAATCAAACTCTCCATAGGGACAAGAATGACTTTCAACACAACAATAAAAAAATAATAGACAACTAATAAATAGGATGATGACAACTCATTTAAAATTAAATGCCATCAATTTTTTAGATACCTTTCAGACATTTCAATTTTGGGGACAATTTTTTTACTATTTTAGAAGAACAAATCTGAACCTAGTATCTCAGATCTCTTATTCCTTCGTTCCACTCTTTATCATTCTTTTTTTAAAAAAATAAATAAAATAAATCAATACATTATCCCAAAAAATTAAAATTACCAAAATCCTATCCAGCTTAATATATACAATAATAAACATATTCAATGTAATTTTATAAATGGGGTCTGAAAAAAATAGTGTATATTGCTAGGCAATTTTCAATAGATCCTCTACTCAACGACCTGTCTGAGTGTATAGTGATGCAAGAAATGAAATAAATAAATGTAAAAAAGGAAAATCCTACAAATGATTGTTTTTCCTGTATCTACATCTTGCCAGCTATTTTTTCTTATTTTATATTTTATTTTCTATTTATTAAAATGCAATTTACCTGTCAATTAATGTTCCTTTTATTGTGGAGTCTATCATATTCTATGTTTGTTTCAATTATATGCTTAATTATTGATTGTAGTAGCTTTGGAAACATTAATTGTTAAATAAATACCTAGAAACTACTAAAGAACCTTGAATTATTAGATAACCTCATACATGCACCACTCTATATTAATATTATTAAGCAATAAGATGATAAACTATATTTTATAATAAATCGACTAATAGTCCATGAAAAGTACTGAAATATTTTCAGTATAGTTATTAAGATAAATATATCTCAGTCTGAGGATTGAGATGGTTACGTTAGCTTTTTTCAGTTATGAAAAATAACAATGTCTAGACTAATTTATGCATACCCCGGTTATTACACTCTTCACCTGACAAATACATGTTACCTTTCAGTAACACATAAACTCGAGACTGAATAATGCATAATTCGAAGCCCAGCTACCGATCCAAGGGGGAATCACTTGACATTTCTTATTTGAGCAATAGTGATATTTCTCCCCCAACTAATTCAGTCTTCATCAGAGGCAAGAGGCAGAGTCAGAGTCAGATGGGAACAAGGAAATTCATCCGAACCCCCTACATCAAAAAAATTATATTGTATATTCAAAGTTTTTTGTTTTTTTTTATGTATATATTAGATGTTGAATCCCCTTGACTTCTTCTCGTGAAGTAGTGAAAATCCCGACTCCACTACTGAACGTCATCCTGCTAGAAACAAAAGCTCCTTTGTCATACATGACTACTTTCAAATGCACCTTCTTCACGAGAGGCCCAGTATTATATACACATACATTTAACCTAATTATGAGGCTCATAATTTCCCATTGTACTGCTCTTTCTTTTGAAAAATAAAGACAGGCAAGGTCCTCTCAATCAGACAATCAGATAAACATTATTAATAGAGACAAATGTTATTAAATCCAAATTGATAGATAGTAAAAGCAAACCAATGGCAACACACTCATAGCAGTTGTAAGAACATAATTCATAATATTCGCGATTATTTCTAAGGGAAACTGACACATCTAACTCAAAATAACTCAAGTAGAGGCTACATCTGCGGAATCCTAGGAAAACAGGGGAGTACACAATCTACTTTGGTACCATGTTGCAACATATCCATGTTGACTACAAGTGCAAGGCAACTCAGTAACATCAAATGTCGTCGAGATCCATCCACCTGAAATGGGGACACACTCGGGAAAGGATGAGGCTCATTGTTGTTTTCTCCCTAGCAGTACCAAATTGTTGAACTTTCTAATAGTTTAATATTGGCATATAATTGAAGTTGCCAAAGCTCAAAACTCAAGTACAGAACTAAGTTGTGCACTCATGGGACATTCATAACTTGAATGGACTGCAGCATATCGGAAACAGCAATGATGAGGTCACCTGACTTGATCATGCCCCGAGCTTTTAGTAGCGAGAAAGTTTTGTTTAGGTTGCTTTCCATATCATCAGAGTAATTCAAGCGGAAAGGCATTAGACCCCATTGCAGGTTCAAGCGTCTACGTACAGATGTTGCCGTTGTAAATGCAAATATTGGGCAATCAGGGCGGCAGCGTGACAAGAGAGATGCCATGTGCCCATTCTTGGTGTAAACAAAAAGAGCATCAACTTCCAAATTGTTAGCTGCAGAGATCACAATGGAAATAGTCACTAGACCAAATAGTAAGAGATTAGAAAACAGAATACCATGATTCAAATTAGGGTATGTTTCAACAAGTACCCTTATAAATTATAAGCTCAGAACAAATGACTTGTGACTTGTCCCACAGAACCGAAACGTACGACTTCTAGAAAAAAATAGACTTGGCTCCCCACATTCAAAAAAAAATAAAAGTTATTTTGAGAAGCGCTTTCACTTTCAAATAACATTCGCTTCTTCCTGCTGGGAGGAAATGGAGGCTTGGCTTAGTTAATTTTTGCATCCTCCTCTTCCTCGTTCTGCATCTCTCTAAAGAGTTCTTTCATGAAGATAAACATTAAAAAGCTAATCCCATTTCGTAACCAAATAGTAGAAGGACCTAGTTCATTATTTAAGAACATCAAATTTAGATGATCACTAATCATATTGCTATTACTAAGGTTCAGGTTATTTCTTAGAAAAAGCATAAGAAACTTTGGGTTTATGTTAGATCGCTGTCCAACCTAACTGGGCACCACCATTACTTTGGGAAAAAAAAGATATCCAAAGAAGGTATATTCACTAACTGAGCTTGGCCTTCTTTTAATGGAATCCATTTGCATTACTGGTATGAGGGCAAATTGGGTATCAACGGTAGTTTGGGAATGAAAAGGTATCAACATTAGTTTTGGGAAGAAAAGGAATCTGCACTAGCTGAATTAAGGTATATCTATACTGTTGTTCATTCGCATTACTTGGAATGAGGACAAAGAAAGTTCCACAAACAGTAAACAAGATAAGAAAAGGTACACTGGCCAAAATGATACTTGAGCGTGATCAGTCCAAAGACTTTTCTCAACAATGAAAAAAAAAATCAGCAGCAGGAAAAAGCAGCTCATATGGATGGATTGTCCAGAAGGCAGTATCATGGAAGGCAATTACAAGAGAAGTGGAGAAGACTATGGTCATTTTATTCAGAACTCCCTTCTTTTATAAACATGTGTAGTATTTAGCCAAAAAAAAAAACATGTGTAGTATTTCAGGACTCTTAAGTTTAGATGAAGTGTATTATTTTTGAGAATTTTTTTTTTTTTTTTTGAGAATGAAGAAGTGTATTATTGAAGACACTCCTAAAGTGTTTGATGACTATTAGGGTTGAAATGTGCTTTTGGTTTGATTCCCACTATCCATTTCATTAGTATTTGGAAAAGGTAGTAAACATTTTCCCGTTGCTTGAATAAAAGTTTAGTTCTGAACTCGGAGATGACATGTTTGAATGAAAGACATAAAGAGAAATAGGCATCTATGGTTAGTTTTACTTTTACATACAGTCAACACTCAACCATATTCTTATACAATAAATAGCATAAAACAAGTATATTTATTATATATCATTTGTAAAACTAAAAAAAGATTCATCATATCTACTTATCATGTTTGTAGCATGACATGAAGGACTAAAGTGTAAAGGATTGTAAAATATCAGGAAACTAATAGTTTTGTGATCAAATAACATTCTGACAAATGATGATCAAACAAGTTCTCTAGCCTTCTGTCCTTATATTGTCATATCAATGTTAGACACTCATGGATGACATGCACATTTGGTACATGCCCCCCTAAAAGTAGATTGCAGAACATACTAAAACTGTATAAGACTCTCTAGTATATACTGTATAAATATATTACTTGGGAAGAAGCTATATCCTTACTGCATTTGACCGATATCAAAAGACACACACAGTCAACATGACTTCTATAAACTACATTAAGGTACAACAATTGTTTACATAGGCATCCTTTTGGAAGAATTTATATCCTTGTTATATTTGACATTTTAACAGACAACAAAAGAGGCACACAGCCAAATGACTTGATCATAAGGTGTATAATGAGTCTTTACCTAAAGAACCAAGGATACTCTCCCTCCCACCCCCCACCCCCAGTTCCAATTGTCCACACTCGTTTATCACTTATGTTCTCATCATAGAAGCAAAAGATAACTGCATATAGACAAAGATGCATAGCATGTGTGTGATAGCTAAAAGAGCTACTCTCTATGAGACGATAGAAATAATGTGTGAGTCCTTTTCCTTCTGAACATTTTAAGGCATCTAGATCTGAACCATTTGTAGAATTGGAGTGTTTACATGAATAAACTGACTAGTTATGATATCCCAAAAATTAGCAGTCTAATGGTTACTTCAATAACTCAAGAAACTGTTCTTGTACATTTTCCATCTGCAGTTAAAATCTTCTGTAGTTTTCCTTTGTTGACTAAGCATTATCAAATGATCACCTATTTAGTGACAAAACAACCCTATTACTTTCATTTGCTTGTAGCTGAGAATTGGACTAACTTATGGTGGATAATAAAAACCCTCTTGCTGTCATCCTAAAAGACCAACTAGAAGTTGACACAAGAACACAACAAGGACGGAAGCGCACATACATGCATACACCAAGAGTAGCATGTTATGACATATAAGTTACTATTGCAGAATATGACAATCTGCAAAAGCTTAAAAATGGGCAAAACTCATCAAAAAGGGAATGGAATTTCCAGCTTGCACTTAATTGCATTTATACATGAATCCTTCAAATCTTGATAAAAAACATGTATAAGTCCATGTCTGTAATAAAAGCCAAAAAAAGAAGTGTGTTTACTCTATGTTCATGCAGCCAGAAAATTCATGTTCAAAGTCATAAGGTGGTATATCAATTCTGAAATGTATCCAAATGCTACATTTTTCAGAGAAAAGTTAACATGCTGCAAGGATGAGGTCCATTAACTATACACTTTGCAGCATTCCCCACATAGAACCATAAATAGAACTTAATTGTTGTTTTATCCGGATTTAGCAATAATGCATTAAATAACAGGGATATCCTGTCTCAGTAAAATGCATGGTATAATAGCTGCGCATCAGAACCAATATTTCTTAAATTTATGATAGCTCATCACTTTGACATGATTATGAGGATTTTACTATTTCCACTTCTAATTGTTTTTAATGACGTAGAAAATTGAACAGAAAAATTCCTCATAGCATGCAAATTTCAGATAATACTTAGTTTTTCAGGTTTATATCTTGCTAGTTTATAAAGCAAAAAACATGCCCAGTTTCCTTAGGTTATTTACTAACTTTAGCAAATATTGGGCAAGTGCTAAAAGAGCATTACATGCAGAATGTCAAAGTTCACGATTTTGCTATTTCACCATTTACTTGTCCAGTCCACAGACCACACAACAACAACAGAAACAAAGTAGTTTTACATCTGCAGGCTATATAACAAATAAAAAGCAATAAAAATCAAATCAATCAGTATTCAAAAAGATAGAATTTTACCCATCTTGGCGGCAGAGTTGCAAATCTCTTCTGAAATACTATCGGAAAATGAAGATGCTATGGATGGCAATTCAATAACTTCGCGGCGTTTCTGTTCTCTCCACCTTCTTTCAATTCTCAAGCTAACAGTTCTTAGGACAGTCAATGCCTTCTCAGGAAACTGTCCCATGGCCGACTCACCAGAAAGCATCAAAGCATCCCCCCGTTGCCTAACTGCTTCGGAAACATCAGCAACTTCAGCTCTAGTTGGAATAGGGTATTCAATCATAGATTCCAGCAACTGGGAAGCTACTATGACAGGCCTATTCAGCTGCCTGCATAGCTGAACAATTTTTTGCTGCTCTGATGGAACCTGTTCTAATGGAATTTGAGCACCAAGATCTCCTCTTGCCACCATAGCACCATCTGATGCCTGAATTATTTCTTCTAGGTTCCTCAACGAGTCAATGCTCTCTATCTTTGCAATTACAGCAATATCACTGTGCAGCACATCAAACCAGATAAATGTATAATTTGATTGCTGAGAATCAACTTCTTAAATATATTCGGAAGTAAAGGTGTGTTCTGCTAAATGCAGCTTTACTTGCTAAAAAAGGTTCTTACCCATCCCGGGCCCTGGCTTTAATGTAGCTCTTAAGATGCTTAATGACTTCAGCAGACTTGACAAATGATACAGCAATAAAATCTACACCCTCGGCAATCCCGAAGTCAATGTCTAGCCAATCCTGCAGCAGTGAAATACTTCAAACAGTGACCATCTAAATATACTAAATTTCAGCAGTTGAAAAAATTAAGGGTGTGTAAACAACTGTCTGCCTGGATCCTGCAAAAGTTTAGTGGAAGTAGAACGCCAGGTATATCCTAATAGCTGTTGTGCTATGCTAGAATTGACTATACATACTCTTTGTGAAACATAAATGTTAAGTCCTTAGATCCAGGGAACAAGAGTTCTTAGTTCCCTTTAAAGTGAGAATCTGGAAATTTTAGCTGATATAAAAGGTACTGTTTGATAATGGTGGTGACTGGGCCACAACTTTGCATCCCTCAACTATTTCACTGGGTACCTACTACCTCCACCTATACAGGTATACCATGTAACTTAGCCAACCAAAGTTTATCATTTTGTGTTCTTTTTGGACTTTGTCCTTCTTGTGGCAGTTTGTCACCTATATTGGCATGCCTCTTTTATTCGATCTTTTGCAATCTTGAATTAAGATTTGTTGATCGTCTTAATTATGCAACTTGTTCATATTAAGTATGAATTAGAAATTTATTTTTAATATGGTTCTTAGTTCTGTTGATATTGGGTTTCTACCCTACTTGATTTAGGCTTCAATCCGTCTTGATATTTGATTATGCTTGATGTGTTGATGTGAACACGTGTGGGGGGAAATTTGTTATTTGACAAACTTCCTTGAAATAATTTTATGAGCTTTCTTGACACTTGAGCCTTTCTATATTGATATTGATATTTGGAAACACTTTAAGATTTGATATTTAATACTTTTTATATATTATTTGTTACTTGATTATGTTTATGCTCCATTTGAGCTACCTATAACTTAAAAGGGAATTGGAGAATCTAATGGCTTCAAGTCTAAAGTTTATGTACCACTAAGTTTTATGCATAGCAATAGTATGCTCGGGAAGAGATTTGAAGATGGCCATTTGAAGTAGACTTTTTGGAATCTTTTATGAAGAGCATATTTGCATAGAATCTATGTTTTGTATGGATTTGGGACTTGTACACGATCCGTATATCACACTTATATGTAATTTTGGAGGCTTGTTGGATCATATAGCGATCAAATTGTAACTTGAATTTGGTGATTTGTTTGGCTATTGCAGAGTGTGCAAATCCAAGTCTTTGTAATGTACTAAACTTACATTTTGATTTGTAATATATTTCTCACAAGTACAAAGGAGAAAACTAATTTATCTTTTGATACTCACAAGTTTGAAATTCATGTGTAGTATTAACCTGGAGTGGTGTTTGAATGAAAAAAATAATTTTGTTAGGTACTTGCTTCAATGGGAATATTATTGGTCCGAGTTATTGACTTTACTAATTTTGACAACATTAAGGGGCAATATAACTGAACAATATAAAAGGTGCAACAATAAGGCAAAAGGTTCATACCAGAAACAGTTTCAACCAAAATATAGATCTCAATTTTTGATTATGTAAACCAAGCTCATAAATTATTTTCAAAGGAGCTGGAAAGGAATATAGGTGCAAACCTTTGAGGAAATTGTTGGCAGCATAGCATTGCGTTCCCTTACTAATTTACCATCCCGCCAAAATGTCAGATTAGCCCGAGGTAAAAGAAGTCCAGGATCCGTGCAAAGACACTTAACATCTGGGCCAATTTTCTCAATCACTTCAAATCTCACCATTCCACCATCTACTAGTAGATCATCACCCACTTTTACATCTGCAGCGAAACAGTTAAGCCAATAAATTAATCAAAATTGAACATATTTATCAAATCGCAAGGAATGACACCGAAAACATATTTCTTTGCAAAAATGATCATTTTTATTTATAGCAGTCTATAGGGCAAACCTTCAGCAAAACCATCATAGTTAACAGTGATGGTGCGTTCCGGAAGTGGTGGATCAAATGCACGAACAGTGAAATTCCAAATTTCACCATCCTGTATAAAGAGAATAGTTAGATGTTACATCTTTATTCAGCATAACAGATAATGATATATATCCAGTGTTATCCATAGACCACCAACCCCCACCCCCCCAAAGCAAAATTTCATAGATTATTGTTGGTGTTCAATATTTCTTTCTGATTCTACTATGCAGAGAATATCAAGCAGATATAAATGCCAAGAACACAGTAATGCAGTAAAACAGACAAGTTACACAACAATCACTCAGATTATTCCCTCCAAAGATATCGGTGGGAAAAACAGTTTTTAGTTCATATCTGTAGCAAGATCCAACATCTTTTCCAACCAACCCCACTTCAGACTTCTGACAAGTGCTCAGCCTTATTCTCGCTTACCTCCTTTCTCCATCCAAAGTAAATAGTCTCAAATGCCACTAAGATTGACGTAGTTAGCTTACCTCAGCTAGAATTAAGCGACAGCCACAAGCAATTCAGACAAGAACAAGCAAACACAGAAAGGAAGGTACAAAAGAAAACTTCAAACCGAGACCATCCCTGCCCAACATATTCCTGTAGAAAATGAGCACAATTTCCCCACCCAACAGCCCCACCCCCCACCCCCACCCCCCACCCCCCACCTCATCCCACCCCAACCAAAATAAGTATCCTGAACTTAGCTTTATCCGCCCACCTCAAAGTTTTATCCAAATCTGAATTTATGTTTGCTGACACCATAAAGAGAATAACTGTTATTTGCATCACTATCTATCAGGCTACATCTACATCCCATCAAGTATTTGTAATATTTGTAAAGTTACTTTTAGTTTTGCTGATTTAGGCAAAAAAACACTTATAGAGGAATTTGCAGATTCAAATGTAGGTGACATTTTGGATGGAAGTTTTCCCACTTTCAAATTAAAGCACAAACCTTCGCTGATGAAATTAATTTTATCAAAAGACAATATACTTGCTTCCTCAAATTCCTGTACAAACACTTGAGCTTGAAAAGTATTTATTGCAAAGAAGACAAGAAAAGTAAAAGTACTTCAAAGCTATTGAAATGATATTTCTTTTTAAAAAGTAGTAGATAACTTCGGAGAAACTGCAGAACACCCAATAGGGACCTTAGTCAGTTAAGCAAATACACATAAATGGAAAGGTTGCACCTTCCAGAAGCATTCCAATTCTACTCATACCACAACATAAACAACAACAAATTTTGTTAATTCCAACGAACAGCTACATTGGTAAACACAAATTCTCTTATGAAAATACCACAAGAAATTAACTTGTCCATAAAGCAGAATATGGTACTAATTTCCTGCTCACAATTTCTTAAAATGAATAGTTGCACCAAATTCAAGCCAAATATATACCTCAGCTAGGGTAGATGAACCGCAGCCAATCCCAATTAATTCGGTATTTGGTATATTCAAATGACAACTTCCCATTGTCAAGGTAAAAAAGTTGCTGAGAGTAATATTATCAATTGGATGACAGGTTTTTTTCCAAGATTCATGTACAAAAGACTTAACAAAGTGCCTAAAAGTAGTTCTGCAAAGAAGCAGTAGGTGCTTAACTAAAGCTACTTGAAATAGTACTTCAAAATAGGACTAGAAAAATTACTTCAAAGCTACTGTACACTCCCAAACGAAACCTCAGTTTATTATAGCAAAAACTGCACCAAATTTCGAAAGGTTGCAACTTCCCCAAGAATGCTTTTTTTTTCCTAACTGACAAATCTATATGTTTCCGAGTACCAAACTCTATGGATATGGGCAGCCCATCTACCCTTCTCGAGTTCACTTAAATACTAGACTTGAATAACCAACATGATTCAAACTAAGCAAAGCATCCCAATTCTTGTCATACAACAACAAAGGGAAGTATTAAAGAAACAAATTTTGCTAGTTCCAAGGCACTTAAGACTTAACTTATCATAAACCAAACTACAGTATAAAAGATATAAACGTTAAATTTCACGCGATTTTGTAAAAGGGGTTGCTATACCAAATTCAAACTAAATATGTACCTCAGCTTTAGCAGATGAAGCCCCGCCAAGGTCTCCCATATGAATCTCACTACCTTCAGTATCCATCATGATGGCAACAGCAAACCCTTTCTCCTCATTCAACCTCCGAACTCTCTCAATTACCATACGATGCCAATCACGTGTTCCATGACACATATTTATCCTAGCAACATTCATTCCTTCCACAGCCAAAGCCTCCAGCTGCTCAAACCCACAAGTAGCAGGACCAATTGTACAAATCAACTTCGTCCTACGTGTACTCCGAAACCCATTCTCCTTCAGCTCCGCCTCTGTTACAGTATCCACTTCAATCGAACTCGAATCCGCTGACGGTGCGACCGCATTATTACGACCATACTCCTTCGTCACACTTGATAACACCCCTCCCGAACCATTTTCCGACACTAACACCGGAGATGACTGTGACTCATCGAGATCTGACGCTGCCGACGCTTTCACAACTAAACTCCTTAACGATTTCTTCACCGGTACACGTAAACTACCGGTTGATACAAACACCGACGGCCTTGAGATTGTGAAAGTTGCAGGCGAATGTGAAGACGATGAAGCAAAGAAGTTAATAGCGTGCGACATTGTTTTTCTCACTGGAGATTTCGCAAAATTAAGGATATTTCCGGTGATCGGGGGAGATGATACGGTGATTCAACGGAAATTGGAGTCGCCGGCGGACGGCGGAGGTAGTTAACGACGGGAGTTGAGAGGGAAATGGAGTGAGCAGTTTAAATATGGAGAAAAGGAAGGCGGAGATAGCGAGGCTGGTGAACTTTGTTATTATCGTTGAACAAAACATTAACAAGGACAAAAGGATTTAGGAGGGATCTGCTAAGAAAAAATAAACAAAGCCAGCCCCTCCCGTTTGGGTAGGTTTAAAATGGTCCAACAAATATATTTTCTACCACTTTTAAGCCTCGTATAAGACGTTTGAATCTGAATAAACATAAGGTTGCATATCAATAGGTTCAATTTTGAAGTTTATCGGTTATTGATTTATAGATATGCTAAACCATTAAAAATCATTAAGATATTGGCTTATCTGTTATTTGTATAGTAGTTATTAATCGTTATATGTTCGATTATCGATCTATCCATTAAGATTTGATCCAAAAAAAATATATATACACATGAGTTGACAAATTGCATCTTGCTTAAAAGCAAACAATGTCACATTGTAGAATAACCGAGAAATTGAAAGGGACGGAAATAAAAGTATGAGACTTAACTCTAAGTCAAGAACTTTATATACCAAATGGTATAAATATAATTATTTTAATTTACTATCGGGTTATCGATTAACCCGTTAAGAAAAAAACTTCAAACTGTTAAGAATCGATAACCCGATAATAAAGAAAAGTTAAAATTGTTATCAAAACTGCTAAATCAATAACCCATTACCGATAAATTAATAAAAAATTTTGATTCAAATTATCGATTTCAATTAGATTTTGAACAATTTTAATCTAAATATTAAGATGTGCATTAAGATCTACATGTCTAGATTTGAACACACAACATTAAGTTTATCAAAAATAAGTACCTTTTTGGTCTTCCTTAAATATATACTCCTTTTCATTTTAATTTACTAGAAAACCATGGCCCGTGCTAGCACATGCCCAACATATGTTTAGAGTATTCTGAAATTATATAAATTGTAAAATTTGATGTCAATAAGAAGTTGGATTACAAGTATATACCAAAAGATGACATTGAACCAAGTTTTACATAGTTATGTAAACTTATTTTACATAATAACAAAATATGATGCTCGTACAAAATAGTTGAGATTAGCTTTAGTTGTTCTGATTTTAAATCATAGGATTGAGACATGTTACACAAGTAGATAAGGTGAAGAATTAATACTCATAAAAAGTAGAAAAGGTGAGAAAAAGAGCCAAATCACAGTTGCATATACATGGAAGGAAGTATACAATTACTTCAATAATAATATGACTTAAAAGTGCTAAACAAAAGGCTGATGAGGCTAGCTCGATAGCAATTGTTTCGATGTCACTAAAACAGAGACAAATTAACACATACAAATACAAGTAAAGATTATCAATTTGTTGTCAATTTCACAAGAAAAACACGCACAAATGCAATAAGCTGTGGAAAGATGAAAAGAAATTAGATGTGTGTCCTTAACATAAGCAAAATATTTTTTTTGGCAGCGCATGTAACATAGACAAATTCTAGTATTTATAAATCCTAAATGTGTTTGAACTTATCAATTCTTCTTATTTTGTTGATTCAAAAATGTGTTTGAGCTTATCAATTTCCTTCAAGACAGTTAAATAATCACAACTCCCCTTACCTCCTTCTTCAATTTTTTCCTCTATTTTTGTTTTAAAACACAACTAAATAATTTTTTCTGATGAAAAACTCAACTTGTAATAGCCATGTTCCATATACCAATTTCTCTTTCTGAAATTTGCTTCACCCAGGTTCATACTAATCTCTAGCCTTTTTCTTAAAACCCCATCACAAAAATAAAAAGAAAAATTCTTATTTAAACAACGGTAACTTGAGTTTTCTTTTTGCTAAGTTTTACATAGATAGAAGAAAGAAAAGACAAGTGATAGAGACAATTTTAGGCAACATAAAATTGGGGTCTGCTACGTGTCTATTGAATGGTAATAGTAAGATACGTAGCTTATAGATATTAGTTTTTTATTAGTTCAATGACCAAAATACCCATATTTGAAAAATAAATAAATTGACAACTAAGGAACCATGTTGAAACTATCTTCTACTATATAGAAATTTGTGCGATTCTAATTCGACGGAATGTCAAAAAGTTAAAGAGCTAATTATTAATTTATTATTTTAAATTAAAAATGTGGAAAATTAAATTTTAAAAATTACCAAAATATATATTGTTTTTTAAATAGAGAAAAAGAAAGCAAGACAAACAAATTGAAACAAAAGGAGTAATATAAGAACTTCTGATTGCAAATTTAACAAAATCGTAAGAATTTAATTTTTAATCAAAAAGAAAACATTAAAAAAAAAAAACATCCGATAGAGTTCCACAAGTGGAATGTGCGAAGGGTGGATTTTTTCATAACTATATTTTTTACCTATGTAAGATAGAGAGACAATTTTCGATGGACCCTCGAATTTTCATAACATGATATGAAAGAAATGCAAGAGTAAAAATTATAATGAAATTATTGAAGAAAATAATAAAGATCAACAAAGTAAAAAATAATAATAGTATTAATAAAATCGAAGAATAAGATGCTAGCATAATAATAAAATGGTAAGAGAACTGATAGATGCTCCCTCTGCTCTACCATTGGAACATAGAAAATACTCAACTAACTACAAATTGTCAACATCAATTTTTTTTATCTTCAAGCTCTCCTATTTAAAGTCATGCCTTCGATAAAATAAGAATGTGTTATGACATTTCTAATCATTTCTTCCTAATTCTTTTTTGATCGATCTATACATCTCCTGAAACTCATCATTGTTAACCTTTCACATTTTCCCATGGTACATTTGTGGTCCTTTTTATTCATATGTCTAGATCATTCCAGTCTCAATTCTTGTATCACGTCCGCTATGTCCATTATGTAGGTTATTCCCACCTTGTCCATATATCTTCGTGCATGATCTTATTTATTCCACATGCTCACACATTCATCTAAGCATCCTCATTTATATTAACTTCATCTTTTGATCGCACGAATTTTTGACTAGCCAATAATACACTTCTTACAATATAGTCAGTTCAATAGTTATTCTATAAAATTTAATTTTAAGTCTCGGTAGCATATTCTTCCCACATATGACATCAAATTATTTTATCCACTTTGTTCCAATACAATGTGTGGCATTCTTATTGATCATCCAATTTTCATAAATTATAGACTCAAAATACTTAACACTTCTTTCTTGAGAATAATTTGTGTATCAATTCTCACTTTTCTATTTGCCTCCGGTGATGCCATATCAAATTTTAATTGTGTCTTAGTCTTGCTCAAACTAAAGTTTTTAGACTAAGGTCTTGTTTTCAAATCTTTAGTCTATGATTGACTTCATCATGTGTCTCATCAATTAATATCATATCGTTTGCAAATAACATACACCATATACTTCTTGAATATGTCGTGTCAATTTATCTATCACCACCACAAAATAGTATATATGATTGAGAAGACATTTGTGCTCGAAATAGAGTTTTGGGCTAAAATCTCCCTCAAGTTCAACCCAAACTCAAAGGACATCCTTATGATATAATTATGAATAAAAGACATCCTTCAACTATCCTAAACATTGCAATAAACATCCTTCTTGGGAGTAAACACATACACAATCTCTCAAACTTGTCCTCATTTTTCATTTTGGCACTCCATTTTAGTCTTGTTCCATTTTAACCCTTAAGCTCTTTTTTTTATGTACCATTTAAACACAAAATACCTTTTTTATGATTTTTTTTATTCATGATCTTCAACTATAGTTTCTTATTTTAAAAATCGACGTGTGCCAATTAATTTTCATAAGAAATATTAAAAATTAATGAACAAATATTAATTTTTTTAAAACAATATTTTTTTTGAGAAATTTTATGTATTTTTGCATGAAAAATAACATCCTAAATTGTGTTGGTTTTCTTTCTTAAAAAATTGTTAACAGCCCGACGAAATTTGTCAAGTTTTAGTATTTTTTTAGTAGTGTTATTAGCAATGAACAAGAGCTTTATTTTGTTTCACTCGTATTGAAGGTGAGTTTTTTAATTCATATTAAATTAAATTAAAAATTGCAAAGCAAGTATTTGCGTTAAATTCAGATAGCCGGGATAATATGAAAAAAATAAAATATACGATATTATTTAATTTAATTGAACGTTTAAGAAAGAAAATCAAACACTTTCATCAATTTATTTTCATGCAAAAATATAGAGATAATCTCGAAAAAACAATATTATTATTATTTCAAAAAAATTGATGTTCATTCGTAAATTTTCAATTTTATTCACAAAAATTAACGAACGCATATCGAGTTTTAAAATAAGAAATTGCAATTGAAGAACATAAATAAAAATAAAGAAATCATAAAAATTAGTATTTCGCTTTTTAGATGGTACATAAAAAATGGAGTCTAAGAGTAAAAATAGAACAAGGCCAAAATGGAGTGCCAAAAATAAAAAATGAGGGCAAATTTGAGAGGTTATGTATCGATTTGGCCCTAAAAAGGATGTATATTGCAAAGTTTGGAATAGTTAAAGGATGTTTTTTGTTCATAATTATACCATAAGGAATGTACTCTAACTTTGGATTATACTTGAGGAATGATTTTAGCCCAAAACTCTCGAAACTACGTATGTATACATAGGATATGAATAATTCCGTTAGTTTGGCGAATCCTTTACCCATGGTACATATTTATTATGAATCCTTGCTAGCAATTATGTTATGTATATTACATATCCAACAAAATTGAGTGATAGTTTAGATATAAAACTAAAAAAAAAGCTAATTTAAGTGTGTTTTTGACACTTCATTTGGCTTCATAGATAGACGGATCCATGATATTATGAGTAGGTGAAAAACGATATAATAATCTATCCAAATATTATATTTATCGAAACACTGCAACACAAATGAACATACCACACTACATCATGAAACAACCATCCAACCAGATAGAAGTAGAATTACATATATATATATATATACCAGTAGAATACTTCATAGAAGAAACTCAAAAACAGCTGAATTAACATAATTCATCATATCATTAGAGGAGTAATCCATTGAAAATGAACAAGCTTTATATACAAAATACACCTTCTTCAAACATTAAAAACAACACAAGATTGGTTACCCATTAGTGTAGAGAACTTCATCCAGTAAGAAACATCAGCATCAATATTCACTGTAATTGCTGTAATCATCCCTGGCTGTTATGTTGTTTTCAACTCTCTCTGCAATCTTGGCTTCTTCATACTTCAATCCTTCCCCCAATGTCAATCCTCCCAGTGTACCAGCCACTGCTCCAACCGCCAATCCGGTGCCTACCCCCATCCCCATTTTCCCACTACGCTTCTGATCGTAAGGAGGATAATAATCAACAGGGGCGCTTGGCCTCGAACCCAAACTGCCATAGCTAGATTGCCGCTCTACAAATGGTCGTGGAGGAGGGGGAGGTTGAGAGTAATACCCAGGGAAGTAAGTAGAGTAAGGATCAGAGAATCCACTGTAAGGAAAAGAATGTTGCTGCGGAGGAGGAGGTGGTGGTGATGGAGAAGCAGGCGGCGGCGGTGCTACTACAGGCGACGGAGGAGGATGAGGGTGTGAGGGGTATGGGGAAGAAGGAAATGTTCTATAGGAAGGGGGAGGAGGAGGAGGGGCAGTAGAGTAATAATAGCTAGATGGAGGGGGTATTTGGTAATCTAGGGTTGGAGATAATTCACGAATAGCAAGCTTGAGTCGGATCTTACCATGAGGACGACCGGAAGGTCGCCGGAGCTCAAAAGTTCTGATTTTGTTGTAATCGTCGACGTTAACCAGTTCCTTCAACGGAACCCTAAGTGTACCGACTAAAGGTTTGGGAGTTTCCGAAGGTTTTGAATGGAAGATCTCAAGAGTAAGAACAGCATCGTGAGGAGGAGATTGAGATTGGGGAAGATGGAGGACGAATCGTTCGTTCCAAACGGGTTGGGTATTGCCGGAATCATCAGCTTGTGTGGCGCGACGTTGATCCGGGTCGACCCAAAAAATAACATAGGGCTTGAGATCGCCGTGATGCCAATTGACATTTTTCAGATGCTTGGCGGAGACGATGGTGATTTCGAGATCGTAGGTTTTCTGGGGAGGACGAGAAGAACCAGTTGCCATTTCTGATTTTTGGGGAATGGAAGAAATGGAGAAGGTGTTTTATATGGGTCGGATAAAAGTGGATTTTGTGGGATACCAATTTTAAATTTTTTAAAAAACTTTCGAAAATCTGACGAGCTAATTATTTAGATACATTTTAATTTATAATATTACGAATCTTAACAGATATATGTTTACATAATGTGTTTTGAAATATAAATAGTCAAAATTAGGTGTAATTTATTTTAGATATACAGTAAGTGTATTTGTATGTATCTGGAATATATAGACAAATCTCGCTCGCCTCCCTCCCATCTAGTCACTCTCCCATGTATCTAAGACAAATCTCGCTCGCTTCCCTCTTATTCAAGATACATGTGAATCACACGAGATACAAACAAATACATATATATTGTGTGTATCTAGTATGTTGATTCACATGTATCTGAAATACATAGACAAATCTCACTTAATTCCCTCATGTTTTCGCTCACCTCTCTCCCTATTTTAATGTATTTATCTGCTAGCAAAAATATATGTATCTAGATGTATCTTCCTCAATATATGATAGAAAACTCTTAATTAGTGATAAAATACGTAATTATTTTGAAAATATATGTACAATTGGCATATATGGTATAGATGTAGTATGTCTAATAGTTTTCCCTAAATCTTATTACTTTCTTCGTCTCAAATTAAGTGTCGTATTAGCAAAATTATTGTATACTTATTTTGCGCTCATGTTTCTGGATAACTACTTTCTACTATTCTATATATACACATCGTAAAGAAAGGTTTTTGAGATGAAATGCACAATTGCTTATTTAGCTCTAGATCAAACAACTACGCCGCAGTCTCGAATAGGTTGGGATTGGCTATATGAATCCTCGGTATTTTATTTATGTTCAACTCATGTCAAGCTCCAAAATAAACGTTGAAACAAATAACATACAGTGCTTCTTGGTTGAAGGTTTAGCAACTAAGACAGGTATTATGAATCATTTCTAAACACAAGCAAATACTTGTTATGATGTTACAATAGAAATTAGAAAATGTCATCTGCACAATGCTGCGTGACCTAGCAATAAAGATTAGAAATCTTGAATTTCCACTCTTAAGGGATATAAAAAAAATGTCATTTCTGCACATAAGACCTCTGTATAAGGCAAGCAACTGTGAATACAAACACTTCAACTTCCTCTCCAATCAGTAGAACTTCCAAAATCAGCGGAGGGTCATCACAAATTCACAATATCCAGCACCTGCAACCTGATGCGTCTTGTGCTCCTTCAAACCATCGATCCCAGGAAGGATTTGTTGGACCGTGTGTTCTGGTGGAGGAAATATCATAAAATTTAGCGAAATATGACACTCATAAGACGCTGCGATAAATGAAGAGTAATTCTTACACTGGTAGTAATGGATCTGGCCTTGTTTCCACATTACTTAGCATCCTAAGCCCATGTAAGAGAATCAAGTTAGATAACCATAACATGCACTGAACAGAATGTATGTCATCTAGCCAATGCTTTTATGCAGGTCATGCTACAAAAAGGGGCCTTGGGGTCTGCACGATCGGCTCCATACCCAGAGAAGGAGTGGAATGATCTACGGTCTCAAGGCTTTACAGATATCAAGTTAAATATATTATGTTTGTACTTACTCCTTGCAAGCAGCTGATGCCTTTTCCATTTTGTCAAGCAATTCAAGTTCTTCCTGCACATGTTACATCATCAGCAATTTTGTAGTATGTATGGTCGGTAAACTACAGAAGAAGGCTTAATAAACAGGTAACAATTTTCCCAGGGGGTTTGGTCAGTGGCAAGAGAGTAATTAGTGGGTTAGGTGCACATCACGGGTTAGATCCCAACCACAAACAAAAGTCGGGTACTTGAGAGAGGAGAATGGTAGATGAGTGGATCCATTATCCACCAAGTTTTGAACTGTAGGCCACTAGCCCTCATGGATTTGTTGGTTTATTATAAATAAAACAAAACAAGTAACAACTGAGATCAACCACACCTAGCCTTAAGCCCTTGCGAAGAAGATTGAGGCAATGCCACCAGATATGGCACGACATGTGGAAGATAACTTTCCAAATAACGGAAAGCACAGCAGCTGTCAAATTAAGGGCTTAAAGAAGGAAGGAAGACCCTGGGAAAGAAACACAACATCAAAAGGAGTCGAAGGATATTCCATTAATATATAAGGTCCATATTCACAGTATGTTGTTGGACTTTGTGCAACTAAAATTTGTTCAAGGATTCTAGACCATAGGAGCTTTGCTATAATATAGAAGAAAAAAGAAGTGCAACTTGTAACCCGGATCACATCCATAGCACATATCTTTTTCGTTTTCCTTTTTAATAATTCAGGAGTATTTAATGTTACACCACATTGGTCTCAGACGTATCCTGTACATATATAATACAACACACATTAAGCCCCCCAAAATGTCTTTGCCTATCATCTATACATGCTGGACACGCTATCACCAAGTATTAGCTCAATTAAGATTGCCAGTACTGGATGAACAGATAGAAGTATTCACTATTATTTACTAACCACATTGGAGATACTCAAGCACAGCCTAATGGTTGCACGAATCTCATTTGCGTTGGTGCACAAACATTCATAGAAACAACAAGAAGTAGAGGGAGAAACAATTAGGAAGAGTATTGAGTTCCACACAGTACATATCTAAGTAACAGAAAAAATCTTGTAATTTCCTAACTGCAACTCACATATGTAATATTTAGGTTACTGAGCAATCAGAATCTATCAACTGATCAGCCTGGTTTACACAACTCAAGTCTTATAAAGTGAAAAACTCAGTGACTGTGATGTTCAACCTGCATCACATTCTTCCCTCATTAAAGTTCTAGAATCCTTAGAGAGCCCAAGAATGAAATTTTTGGATCTAATCAGGTCATATGGAATTGATAATTCCTTAATGGAAGGCCTTCTCTTACCAATTCAAATCAGCTTGTATACTAAACATTTATCTCTAGGTGTAAAGAACATTTTACAGATCATCTAAATTCTATGTGGCAATGTGTGATGGGACATCACATATCTAGTGGATACGAGTACATAATTTAAATAGAGAAAGATTTGATTCTCCCATTAGCAAAGGGGGTACATAAGATATACCACAAAGCTCATGCCATTTCTAGTTCTCTATTATGTGATGAATTTAGCTGTATATATGACTGATCACTGTAAATGAGCTTCCTTTCGCAGATAATGAGTCAGGAGAAACTTGGGAAAAAATATGTTCTGAAGAATCACATGCATATGTAGAGAAATTGCAAATATTGTAAATGTGCTTTTTAAATGATATGTTTGACACTAATAAAGTGTTTTCATGAAGAAGATTCATAATTCATTTAAGGCAAGACTTTCAGTAGCCATTATTTTGTGGCTTCACTTATTAGGAGTGTTATCTGAACTTTTGCAGCAAGGAGTCAAGGACAAAACATCCTTCTCTCTCCTAGAAACTCCTTTACATGAAGATAATTGTAAGAACTCCTTTCTCAGGTTGCTTTGCATGAACCGGATCACTTGAACTGGTTGAAGTCCTTCGAAGTAACTCTAGCCAATAAAGTTCTTCTTGCTCAGAGGATAGAACATTTTAGAATATAAAAACCAAACGAGCACGAGGTGCTGTGTTTCTCTCAACATGTTCTATTTCCCAAGTTTGATGTGTAAGATCACAGGGACGTAAAGATAATTTAAGCAACTATGAACCAAGACTAGGTCAAATATTTATAAAGGTAACACCTTTTAGCTCACAAAAGCATCAGCGTAAGTTCACATTTTATTTTTTATAGTGGTGGTAATTGGTATCCTGGACAGATTTGTGCGCACATCAACACCAGATACCTACAACCCNCCCCCCCCCCCCCCCCCCAATTGGCACAAATATTAGATACCTACACCCCCAACAATGCTTAAAGAGATGTAAATAAATTTTCTGACCTTTTCCTATGCTGACATCTGAGTGCATTGTATACTCCGTGTCTTTAACTGAATACCTCTTTTTATAAGTTTAACTAAATACATTTTTCCTGGTAGTGGATTACTAATTTCAGCCTCCCAATATCACAAGTCAAGTTGCTTTTCATGGGATCCATGAATAATCATTTGATAAGATTGGATCAATTTCTAAAGAAAAAGCTTCCAAAGTCAATATATACGAATGCACATCAAAATGCTATTTGTGAGTGATAATTTAATCCCTCTACAAACTAATAGTTTTAAACATTACAAGACATTTAAGTTCAAATTATTACTCTATCTTACTCATTCTTATGACGTCTAATCATGATTGATACCATTCTGTTTCTGTACAGCTTTCACAATTTTCAAGAATTCAAATTGATAAAGTGGTTCAAATTTTAAACTTTGATGTAATGTTTTTTCTATTAGATTCATGTTTTCTCCACAAGCAGAAATATATTTGTAAGTCAAAATTAACACCGTATTTGCAATGTTCAATCAAATACTTCCATATAAAAAGGGATGAAGCCTGAAGGAGTATAATATTCTAGCCCTTTTCTCAGGGATAATGAAATGATAAAAGGAGTGAAGCTAAGAACTAATGTCAAGAAGCAAAGTCAAAAAACAAAGATTCTAATTGCACAGTCAGAGAAGATTCTAATATCTTTTTTTTTTTTTATGACAAGGGAAACCCACAGCCGCTACCCTTTGGGTGCGCACAGGGTAAAACCCCCGCTCCTATGCAATAGCTCGCAAACCACATAGGAGAGGTAACCCGCACTAGGCAAGCCCGGTGCGACGAGCTCAACCCAGAAGACAAACCCCTTGCTTCCGCTGGCAAGGGGTTTTGAACTTGAGACCTCCAACATGGAAGTCCCAAGCCCAAACCACTGGGCCACCCCGAAGGGTAGAAGATTCTAATATCTGTCTCCTTCCATATATCCGATAACCATGAAAATTTGTCTGCTTTAGAAATCCTCACAGCCAGATACCCCCAACCAACACAAAATCTTCAAATATTTGCATTTATATCTCGGAATCTCCTCCACATGTATTCCAGGGGGACGAAGAAGAAGATTCCACTGTGTAGCTAGGTAAAAAATTCTTTTTTATGTATATATAGTACATATTGACTCCCCTTGACTTCTTCGTAGGTTTACTCCTTCAGAATTTTGACACCCCTTATTGCTTCCCATGATGAACAACAAAATCCACAATAAGGAAAAGCCAAAATAACAGAACAGCTTATTTTGTTTTCTGGCAGTGAAGCAACTCAGTTTAATCAATTTGATTGGTTTGTGGTCCAATGATACTTTTCCTACTCCAGGTTTTCTATTTCCCCTTGTATCCCCCCCCGCCCACTCTTCTCTACCGTCTCTTTCTTCCTCCCACTCCAACATCAAATAAGTAAGGGCTTCCGATGTTCAACTAACAGCTCCTTAATGGAGAGAAACAATGTCCACTATATTCTTTCTGATTTCAGATGTTTAGAGGAAGGGATACCTGTTAATGCCTCATCAGATACTATATCAACAGTCTATTTTATATATAGTTACAAATCAAGCCTTCATAATCTTTTAAGCAACACAAATAAAAAAGCATTTCAAACAATAACATGTAATATTTTGCATTCAGTGCAGTAGTTTTTTAGAACAGAGGTGTATACACACATATATAAGCAAACTCTGAACCAACTTCCAAAACCTAAAACAACTGACTTGTGGATTCGAGCATCTAAATATGAATGAAGAAGAACTAAAGCTTAAAGACGGCCAGAATTCATGGTTGAAGTTCAATACAGGTCTCCAATGAAACATCAGTGAGCCCTATATGTCATATTTTCAACAGGTTTCAAGGCTCTCGGTAAAACTCCATGCCAAGTCCAAAACATACTCAAATAATTATTATTCAAACTCTCAAAAACATTAAGATTTCACTTCAAAACTCAAATGAACTCCCCCTACTACATCGAAAATGAAACAAAAGGGGACATACACCCTCACACTTCCACAACTCAAGAACTTTAATCAGATATGAAACATGAAATAGCTCATTTTTTATGACATGGGAACCCGCAACCACTACCCCTTGGGTGACCACGGGGCAAACCTGGCTCTTGTGCAACAGCTCGCAAACCACAAAGGAGAGGTAAACCACACTAGGCAAGTGCGTGCGAGAAGATGAAATAGCTCATTAGCACATTAATTCAACCAAAAAGGTTAAAAAACCCCTCTTTACAGAATTGAAGTAAAGAAAAGCTCTCTTTTTTTTCAGTTGATGATCAACCCATTTCACATATTACCAAACACATAGAACAATAGCTCCCTTTTTTCAACATCATTCATTACTCCCATCTGCACTGTGTACCAATACAACACAAGTCCCCCCTTGAAGAAAGATTCAAACTTTTCCTCATATTTATCAAATTCACAACAACCATATTCAGCAAACCAGAAAAAACAGATAAAATTTCGAAGCAACAAAACAAAAAGTCAATAAGAGACATCAGAAGAACCTCTAAAAAACGAGTTTCTTGCTCAAGTCTCTTCAATTCAGCAGATATCCGATGCTTCCCTCTAGTATCAGCTGCTGCCACAACCGATCTCACCTGTTCTGAGCTCTCTGATTGCATTTCTCACAATTAATCAAAACCCAAATACCTAGAGAATCAGAAAAGTTCAAAAACCCAAAAAAGGAAAGAACATTTTATACGAAAAACAAGAAACCAAATCCCTAAAGAATCAAAATCATGCAAATGAAACTAGAGATTCTGAAACTGTTCAGAGACTAAAAACAAAAACCCCCATTTGGAAAAAGAATCAAGAAAGCACTCAATTTTCATTAAAAATAAAAAAAACTTGAGATTCTGGAACTGTTCAAGAAACCAGATAAAGGGTTTTAGCAGTTTCTGCAGAACAAGAAATGGACAATTGAAGAGACAATGCAGAGTGCTTGAAGGTGGGGGTAGTAGAAGTCGGGTGCTTGGGGTGAGGGGGTGGTTTACTTTTGTTTTGTTGGTCTACAAAGTGAATTGAAATGTTCCAAGAGATAGGCAAAGCAGAAAGAACAAAGAAGAAAGATGAAACCAAAAAGAAGAAAAAAAACAAAAAGGAAAGTTGGCTTTTTTGGTTTTAAATTTATTTTTCTTTTTGAATAATGAGAAAGTTGGTAATCTTTTTTCACTTATTTTACTTTACAAGATATTCTTCCTTTTTTGTCTCTTTTTTCTTTTTTGCTTCTGTGTTTGGGTTTTTGGGGTGTTGGGGTTTGGGTGGGGGTCGTGGGGGTGGAAACGAAATCAAAGTTTTAATTTTATGAGTTTTGAATTTTTATAATAATAATTTCAAGTGTTAGTATACGGCTAAACTCTAAATTTAATATACTTCTTAATACAAATATATAATTTGAGAAATTTGATTTAATGGTCGAATTCGTACTCAAACTTCTAACTCCGACTCTAAAAGGGTTAAGGGGGATAAGCGGAAGTCTCCTACGAAATTAGAGTTTTAATTTTATTAATTTTAAATTTTTATAACATTTTATGTGTTAATAACTAAATTTTAAATTTAATATACTCTTTAATATAAATTATATCATTTGAATAAAAATAATTAAGTTTGATCGAATTCGTATTCGAGCACTCGCCCAGAGTGAGTGTTGAGGGGATTAAGGGGAAGTTTCCCACTGTTGAGTTCAGCTGCTGAGCAGTGAGCACTTGGAAGTTGGAACACTGATTTTGTCACCCTCAACAGTAAGCTCCAATATATATCAATATCAGTACCATCTATATTACCTTTTGTTTCAATTTATATAATATTATTTAATTAATTAAATATATGATACTAATAAATATTAGCTGGCTTGCTCCCAATTTTTAATCTATTTCTACATAGAATAGAATGTCAACAACCTTGAAATTAGCAGTCGAATTTAGGGAGTTGTGATCCATCTCAATACATATAATTTAACTGATTTCCTATAATTATATTATAATGAAAGCCAGATCATTTTGAGTTGGTGTTGAATTCATTTTTTTTTATAACAACGGTTTTCAGGTCAACTATAGCACATCTCAATTAATTTAACGGAATATCTGTCACCTCTCACCAAAGTAATTTTGTCCACCAAAGCTAGGACAAATAAAAAAAATCACTTAATATTTTTTTATCAACATTGAATTTTGAACATGAGATCTCATAATTCTTTTAACACTTTCTTAGATTGTAAGCCAATGGAATTTATTGCTAATCACGCTAACCACGCCATATTAATAAACTAGATCAACTTTTTTAAGTTTGATTTTTTTGGTTGTTGTATAATTGTTTTGTATACAAGTATAAAGTAAATAGTTGCAAAGGAGGAGTCAGGTTTGAAGTTTTTCAATGCTAGAGCTAAACTTTAAATAATTTTTAAAAATAGATTATGTTTTAAATGACGTTGTGCACATATACTCTATTTCAAGATTTCTATATAAGTTGTAGCTGAATTTTTTTTAAATTAACTTCAGGTGCGTGCGTTTGAAGTTTAGACATACACGTAATATGTTTGAAGTTTGATCTGTCAATAATGCTTAACTTCAGACAATTTGAAAATAAGTAAACTCATATATTTTTGTGTAAAATTTAGATATATATAATTAATCTTTAGATATTTGCAATATCTCATCTCTCAAATATCCTTCTTCATGTAGTACAACAAAATATCAAAGACGTTAATAATATCAGTTTGAGATTAGTTTAAATAATCAATTGTCATCTCTTACCATATTTTAAATTTTTTGTAACAACAACCACTTGATTATTTTAAACACACTTTTCATCAAATCAACTTCTTCAAGCTTGCAACAAAAGTAATTTTTTAGATGTATAAATTTACTCCTTAAATGTTGTAAATAAAAGCTATCGGAAGAAGAAAACAAGTTTTAATCAAACAACACCGTCTTAATTTAAATTTACTCTCATATTCGATATTCAAAACCACTTATTCATGCAAATAGTGATTTCAATATTGAAAATCTTTACGGGTTATTATGAATGCTAGGTTTTTTAAAAGGTAACTACACCCTAAATAGCGTTGTGCAAAAAGGCTGATTTTTCTAAAGAAAAATGTTTTAAATGGTTCCATAACAACTATAATCGATGAAGATATGACTCAATTTAAAGTTATCGAGGACATAATTTTAAATAGGAGGGTGTGAAGTACGTATTAGGGTAGAAAGTAATAAGTAGTGGAGTGTTATCTTGCTTTTCAAGGGTTTAGGTGTTTGTCGCTATTGTAGTTGGTTGTTTAGTGTGTTTTGATTGTCGCACTATCCGTTGTTCTTGTCCTGTAGGATTTGCACTACTTTCTTTTTTCTCACTGCTTTCTTGTTTTTTATTCTCTGTAGTTGGATTTGCTACACTTGAGCCGATCAGAGTCTTTTACAAACAACCTCCTTATCTCTACGAGGTAGTGATAAATCTGAGTAAATCACACCTTTCCCAAACCTTACTCATGAAAATCTACTGAATATGTTATTGTCTTTGATCACAGAGCAAACAAAAGTCAAAAGTTTAAAGTTGCTAAACTGAAAGTTATATTAATAGAGAAAGTGAGGTTAAAAATTTAAGACCACCTACCTCTGAAGGCTATTTTTGTGAATCATTCCTTATGATCTACCAGGCCCAAATATTATTCTTGTACCAGATGCTGGGCCGCTTCACCCAATGCAGGCCCAACATGATCCCATCACCAATAATTTACTAGCAGCTATTTGACCATGAATTTTTTTTGAGCAACTTTCACATATAGCAAACATAAAAATTATATTTGTATGTTATATCTATAATTTGCATAATTGCGCTCCATAACAAACTTTATGTTTGCTATGGCTATTAATATGTATATTTCGCTATACATATACAAAAGAAGCAATTGTATAATCTGTTTCAGTATACATATACAAAAGAATCAATTGTATAATCTGTGTTTGTGTTTGTATAAAGTGAGAAAGAGAGAAAGACAAAAGAAAACTGGGCAGAGGAAGATCTGTATTTGTATAATTATAAGTGTATAGGACGAAATTTTATGTATTTGTATTTGTATATACAATTTTCTCTCGCTTTATACAAACACAAACGCAATTTATACATTTGTGTTTGTATAAAGTGAGAGAGGCGAGTGAGAGTGGCGAGCGAGATCTGGAAGAGGGGAGAGAGAGGAACGAAAATATATGTATATATACAATTTCCTCTCGCTTTATACAAACACATTACATTTTATACATTTGTGTTTGTATAAAGTGATAGAGGCGAAGAGAGACTGCCCAACGAGAAACGAGAGTGGCGAGCGAGAAATTCAGGAAGAGAGGCGAAATGACAACAGTTTGCTACGGGTTACAATTAAATTAAACTGTGGTTATAACATTTAATTTGAATTAATAATTTGCTATTTCATACAATTTTTCCATTTTTTTTCTTAATTAAAATACTTTTTTCACTTTATTTAAAAATGCATGCTTGATTATGAAATAACCAATGATCTTTTAAAAACAATTTTTCTGTCTTTAAGAGAAAGTAGTAAAATTTGTATATATTCTATTGTTCCTTCATTATAAAATATTGAGATTGAGTTTAAAATTTGAAAAAAAATGTTGTATTCCAACTCTACTTTTGTAAATTTCCCTACAAATATAACTAAGCATAAACTCCACCAACTTCATAAATTTTAAATATATAAAATCTACTACACCAGACTTCTCAATTGCTTTTTTTCATTAAAAAGGGAAAAGAAGGTGAAAGTTATATTTTGCATGGCATTCTAACTTTTTTGTATTTTTATTGGTGTATACTTATAAGAAGGGAAGTTTTTTTTATTTTTTTATGGGAAGGCAAATGGGAAAAATTTGAAATTGGTTGGCTCATTTGTCAAATTTCAAATTTAGTACTAATTGATATTGAGTTAATCTCATTTAATAATTGGAGTTGTGTGAAATTTGTCTCTCGTTATCTAAGCTTGATAATTGATATGATAGCGATTCATTTTTCGTCATTGTTCTTGCACGTTTTTTGAAATATATTAACAAAAATTAATATAAATATTAATTGAAACCAAATCGATCGATTAGTAAATATATGAAGATCAATAACTAAGTGCATGTCAATTTAATTTTAAATATTATTAGAACTATTATCATTTTAAATATTATCTCAACAAAAATCAATGCAACTTTTTGGAAGATTATTATATTAACAATAAATTAAATTTCACTAAATAAGATTCGAAAAGTAGAATCTTATTATTATTTAATCAAGGTAGAAAGACTTGTTTTAAAAATTAAAATATTTTAATTTATAATACATAAATAAAAATAAATATTTCATGAAAATATATAATTTTAAAATATAGTAGTAAATAACAAAAATAAAATAATTTTTCTAATTACTCCCTCTGTTTAAAAAAGAATGACCTCCTTTTTTTTTAGTCAATTTAAAAAAAAGACATTTTTTTTTGTAACATTTTAATTTCAGTTTTCCACGTTGCATGTTTAAAGGCCACAAGATTAAATGTAATTTTGTACATTTAACATAACTTTAGTTTAGGACCACAAAATTCAAAAGTCTACTTTATTTTCTTAAATTTTGTGTCAAGTCAAACTAGTCATTCTTTGTGAAACGAAAGGAGTAATAGTTTTTAAAATATACATTTCTCAAGTCTAATACGTGTCAACTCAAAGTCCATTTTTGTGCCACGTACATGCAAACACTACTTTATTTTCCCTTCTCGATAAATCCAGACGTTCCTCGTTGCTTCGATCTCCCCTACGAAAAGCTCTCGTAAAAAAAAAAAAAAATGAATCCAATTAATACTTTCCCTAAAAGCTTCTCACAATTATCTTCACTTACTAATCTCCATAAACTCTCACAAATTCGTATTGCTTCAATTCAATTAATACAGCACCACAGTGGATCCCGCAAATATTCCTCCGATGATCATCCACCGGAAAAGCCACCGCCGGAATTTCCTGCGGCTCCGCAACCAGACAAGCCTTCCGAGTCGTCCGAAATCCCTAGCGCTCCGAACGACGACCCGACTCCAAAGACAACACAATACCGGGGCGGCCCGTATGGTTCCGGGGCAGCTATACCTCAGCAAAGTTCCAAGTCAAAAGTGCGACAACCTCATGGTGCTGAAGTGAAAACACCTGTTCCACCGGAGTCCGATGATATGGTTTCCTCTTAATTGTTAATGGCGATGTGCAAATATCTACTGCAGTTAAAAGCGCTCAAATTCGCAAAAAATAGCAAGTTTTGTTATATTTTCAAAAAAATAATAATAATGTAGCAGTATTTTAATTTTAAAATGTTGCGGAAATTATGTTGATATAATAGTAACTGTAGTCTGTATGTGTACTGAAATTTGTGGAATAAGTATTTGTAGGTTTTTGTATATATAGTAGTTTAAAAGAGATTTTTACATAAAAAGTTCGTCCAATTCATAGTTTTACACTTTTTTAATCGATATATAGATAGATAGATATTATACCCTTGTTATATATTCAAATAGTATATATAATGTTATATAATATTATATTGAGATACATGACTTAATATTTTATGTTGAACGGCATAATGTTGAACGGCATATTTTGAAAATTTTAAATTTTGAAAATTTTAACTTGTTCTTTAATCGCATTCGAGGAAAGCGTTTTATTCATTATCAGTGATTTCTTTGTTTTCTCCCTTAATAGCATTAACTAAACTAGTAAGTAACATATATTTTCTATCATTACACGAAAATTTCACTTTATTGCATATATTTTCATCACTTTATTAAAAATTAATTGTTCTCACATAGATACACATATCTATAACATCTACTTAACGGTACAAATTTGAGATTATAACATCTACTTAATGGTACAAATTTGAGATTATTAAATTATGTGAATTTATAAACACATCAGTTAGTATATATTTCTTTATACAAATATTTATTTAAATTTGAGAGAATAGAGTGGTAACAAAATTAGGTAAGATGACCATAAACCATCTTTACAAAAAACAATAACTAGAATAAAAATATATAAAATTTTATCAAATAAATTTAAGGCATCTCATAGAGGTTTGACTTTAGGTCACCTGTTTTTTTGAGCCGCTCTTGTGTATGTTCAAAGTTAAAGAGCATAGATACAAGTTAAAACCAAGTTAAATGACACATTTATATATTATGCACTATTTATTAGACGACAAAATATATATGTACCATTTTTTAACAAAAGATATCTCCGCTCTACATTGCAAAGTTTAGAAGAATATTTGCCTATTTTCCCTTTTTTTTTTAACATTCTCTACCTTGGGGTGTCAACAGAAACACCCGTTTGGCCATACGATATGAAATCATGATATATATGATGTCATAATATGAAATTATGAGATGAAGTTGAAGTTTTGTTTGGACATGCGATATGAATTTTTTTTGTGTTGTATATTTTCTCATAAGTTGTAAAACTATTAAAATAGCCCCAATTGTTTATTCAATCTTACCACATAAACAAAAAATTATAAAATCGCATAATAAATTATTACAAAGCTATTTGTTCCAACTTAAGTAACTGTTTTATCTAACTTTAATTCAATTAAAAAAATTGAACATAAATTATAGTGTACTAGTCTTTAATATAATCCTCCCACATAGTACAAACAATCTTCTCACGTTGAACTAGCATTTCTCGATCATATAACCGAGAAGATGAACCAACATTATTACTTTGAGCCATTTGTTGGTTAGTATCATTTACAACTATATTTTCATGTTCATAGACCATAAATATTTCATCACTCCTTTCGTATTCTCGCAAAATATTTATGTAACACTGTACAAGTTATGACAATTTTTACTTGTGCATGTGTCAATAATGATTCATGCCTTGTTTCACTTGTGTGCAATTACACATTTTCAGTGGATTAGTTTCGTACTAAAATCAAACATATTGAAAGTAGTGATTATCAAACATACATCAAACTATTTTGTCTTTTTTCATATTAAATTGCTTCAAACATTTTAAAGAGAATTTTTTTATTATGAAAAAACAAAAAAAATATTAGTTCCTCCGTTCTTATTTATATTCACTAAATCATTCCCTACTTTATCATCTGTATTCACCAAATTTAAAGTAATAACAAATTTTATGTTGGTGATAATAAGAACTTTTAAAAAGTAATAATATGATTATTAATTTTATTTAATTTACATATGAAATAAATGGTTAGTAGATATAAATGTCGATTTATTTTAACAAAATATAAACTTGTGGGTCAATTTTTGTTTTTAAAAATTCTCAAATCATGATATGAATACACAAAGCATATTTTTTGGAGAATATGTGATTCCATCTCATGATATGAAATCATGAGATGGAATCAGCGTAAAATCGCATGTCTAAATGTTGATTTCATCTCACGATTCCATATCGTGATATAATATCGCATGGCCAACCACCTACTTAATTTTACACAATCAATAACCGATGATGGTAAATATTGTTTTACACAATGAATAACTGTGAAGCCTATTACATGCAATCAATCTGTTAGTACTTTCTCTGTTACTATGCTTGTTCATTTTTGACTTGACATACATATTAAGAAATTAATAATTAATATAGTAAATTTACTATTTTACCCATATTAATTGATAGAATTTCAAAATCAATTCACTATCTTTTAAAAAAAATATATTAATTCTCTAAATAAACTGAGAATATAATAGGTAAACCATATTGTCTTTTTAAAAACACAAATAAAAAATCAAAATTGAACAAGTAAAAGAAACAAAGAAAGTATCCACCATTGTGGAAACTATTTTTTATACAAACAAGCACTTTAGAACTTATTATATGTAAGTTTTAATTATTTTTACTTTCTAATATTCAAATTATAAATACGGAAAATAGTTATAGAAGACAACTAGGACTGTATTTACTCTACTATTTTATTTAGAGTTTAATCTCTTTCAATCTTTTGTGTGCAGCGTACTTAATTTGAGTATTTTTTTTGGTTCTTCGGTCTGCAGTGAACTGAATTAGAGTTTTTTTTTTTTGAATTTTCGGAGGAATTTGAGTATCGCCGTCCTTACTGCAATGGCTGATTTATTGCCTCAATGTCTTATTCATAAAATACTGTGTCTGCATAGTTTTAAGAGAGCAGCCCAGTTGAGTATTCTTTCTAAAACATGGCTGCAAGCGTGGTTGACTATTCCCAACTTGAGTTATTCACACGGTTATCTCGAGCACAATATGAAAAAAGTAATGGATAATATCATGGAGAGATATCGAGATGGAAAAATCCCTATTGAAAAGTTAGATTTATCATACTCTGTCGATTCTAATGAAGTTTTTCCTTTGTTTAATAAGTGGCTAGATATTGCACTTCAGAATGGTGTAAAAGATCTTGTCTTTCGAATTCCTAGCCACCTTACGTCATACCCGTTGCCTATGTTAACAATCTTGGCAACAAAATCTTTAAGAGAATTAGTATTAACAGGTTGTGATTTGTACTGTGTTTCATTATCTAGTGGTGTGGTTAATTGCTATTCGTTGAGAAAGCTTTCTCTAACTCAGGTAGGTTTAGGTGATAACACGCTTCAGATTCTACTTAATAGTTGTCCTTTTATTGACAACTTAATTTTAGATTACTGTTCTTGGTTGAAAAAGATTGAGATACTGAATAATCTTCCAAAGATCAAGTCCGTTTTTATTCGGAAATCTGGCACAGAGCTTGTTAAAATTCAAGCACCAACTCTTGAACACTTATCTTATTTTACTGGTGGGGAAGAGTTTGCTATGTTCGATATTGATGCTCCAAATTTGGTGTCATTGGAGTATAAGGGATTTAAATTTCCTGCAACTTTTATGGATGCTAATTTGCAATGGAGTTGTTATCCTACGAGATTCGTCCTTGATTCAACTAGCGAAACAATTGCTAGTTTCATGGACGTTTTAATGCATATGATGAGCTCGAGTCATTCTACTTCTCATGGAAGCAACAAGCCTTTGCATCGTCAATTAAAAGAAGTTAAAGCCGATAAATTTGATTGGGAAAACCAGAGATGGCATTGTGATCCTGTGGAACTTGGAAGTGAAAGGATGGCAATAAGGGACCTTAAGGATAAGTTTTGCTTTTTATTATATTGGTCATGCAATTAATTTATCTCTATTCCAAATTGTAATGCATAAGTTCATTAATATGGAGAATAGGACTGCATTTATCACCTGTAATCGTCCTGCATAGGACAGAGTTTGAGCATATGCACTAGTAATTCGACTTGTCAATCTTATTCACCAGCTGATGATAATTCATGACCAGCACAAAGAGTAAGGGAGACATAGGGGGTCACCTTACCTCCATAGCCTCTTCCCTTCAAAGTAACCAAAGTTATCACAATTAGCTTTGATGGAAGTCACACAAGCCATCACAATTCCAATAAAGGAAACTGGAAACCCATAACCCTTCAGAGCTTCCTCTATGAACTCTCAACTCACCATATGTCCATATCGTATGCCTTCCTTAGGTCGATCTTTATCATGTACCGAGGGTGGTTTTCCAATTGTAATGTCGTAGCAGATCATGGCAAATCAGAATGTTATGTACTAGTGATCTCCCGTGAAGATATGAAACTTGAGCTCCTTTGTTTTCAACAGTTATTACCAGACTTCTGGCCCTACTGATAGCATGAAATTTGACAGATAAAGATAGTTGCAGGTTCTTGTGGTTGTGGAGACTTTGCATTGTTATGGAAAAGTTAGAATTATCGAACTTTGGTTCCCCTACAATTGTTGATAAGTGGCTTGACATTGCACTGCATAATGGTGTAAAAGATCTCGTCTTTAAAGTTCCTAGCTTTTCATAGTACCCCTTGCCTATTTTTCACAATCTTGACAGCAAAATCTTCAAAAGATCTGGTTTTGTGGGGTTTTAATTTGAAGCACGTTTCGTTTTCATGTGGTATAGTAAACTGCCAATCATTGTGAAAGCTTTATCTAACTGCTGTCCATTTATATGAAAACATGCTTCAAACTCTACTTAAGACTGTTAGTTTCATCTTTAAGTATTGTTCAGGGTTGGAAAAGATTGAGTTGTTGAATCTTCAAAAGATCAAGTCAACTTTAATTTGGAAAGATAGAAACCAGCTTATTAAAACTCAAGCACCAACGCTCGAGCACTGAACTTATTTTTGTGTTTTGAAAGAGTCTAGTCTTATGTTGGATACTATTGATTATCCAAATTTGGTATCACTAGGGGATAAAATTCCTGAGACTTTTATGGTAACCATGTAAACATTACCATTACGAGAACAAAAACATACACTCAAAGAGGCCCTTGAGTCTCCAACAAAACACAAATACTAATTACACTTGCAGCGTTTGCAAGAAACCACAACATTTACAAGCTTTCTTGATGAACTAAGTATGTCTATTCTATCTAAAATCACCCTCTTAATTTGTATGTATATCTCAGCTGTCTGTACATGTACTCCAAATACATTCAGCAATGGTTGATCTGCTATGGTGCCCTCTGAGATCAATATAGCTCCTTGTGATTGAGTATTCACATCCCATAGTCATTCTGTATCTATCTTGCGCATGCCAGCTTTACATTTTTACTTTCATGGAGTGGATCTTCCTCCAGTACCATCTGCTATCTACAGGAGCATCATGTCTCCTGACATATTCTCCCTCTTTCATATACATGCCATGCACTGACTTAACCCGTAGTGAGTCCTTATTAACAATTACTTGCCAAAGCAACTTATCAACAAGATGCAAGGTTCCATAAGCTGCATTCCTTGGTATTTAGCCCTCAATGTACTCTATGAAACTACTGACATCTTCTTCTTAACATCAGACCCACCCCATAGGTACTCTTTACATCTAAGTTCTCCCGTTTAGTACCTTATTAGTATTTTTCTTAAGAATAGTCATGTCAAGTGTGATTAAAGTTGGAAACATCAAGACACTAAGAAACTATGTTTGGTGAATAAATGATGCGTTTGTCATCGATAATTGCCTGTTAAAAGCTTTTTCTGACACTTGGATTTGATATACTAGTCTGAGGCCGGCTTATAGGTGTTATATATGTTGTACTTCAAAATCACAGAATCAATTGAGATATACTCAAATAAGAGATCTCACAGTGTCCTGTCTTCTAAAAGTTGTCGCGTGCGTATGCAACTGATAAGAGTGATAGGTCTATTAAAGTCTTCTTGAGGCCTCTGAAGTATGTACCTTGTTGAAAAGAGAAAATTATGCTGCGTATAGATCTAACTTCTAGACTTCTGATATCAGAGGTTCTTTCACATTCGTAAAACTTGATTTTGTTGACGTTAGCTAGGCCATAGCACATGCAAGAGGAAAGAATTTCACTATAGAATGGTGAGAAAGACAGAATAAAGAATCTTATGCTTCAACTTCAACACAATTTTAGACAATGGTGAGAAAGTGCAAGAATTTAAAGCTAGACATAAAACAGATTAATAAAGTTTAGGAATGAACAAGTGCATTCGTTTTGAAATACCGATAAATTAATTACATTGCCAATCTAATAAAAAATAAACTTCCTTCCTGTCCTCTGAAAGGGTGCTTATCACCAGTTCCCCACTTACAAGTTGCAGCTCTTGATTTTTCCCATCAAAAACTTTTATTTCTTTCAATTGACTATGCCAAGGGTTGCTTCTTTCCGAAGAAGAATGACTCAGATTCTTCATATACATCAAACGACTGACGAAACATGTAATCATTTCAACCGTTGATGATAGGTTGAGTCTCCTAGGATTACAACTCCATAGCAAAGCATCCACAAATGTTGGACACTCCCCATATGACCTTGTAATGTTGACATTTAAAACGTCCATTTGGGAGCTAGCAACTCCGTGGTGCTGCTGCAAATCTTTAATCTTGATGTCATTGTATTCGGGAAAACAAAGGAGAACTTGGGACCAAGGGGCCGAATTCGATAGAAGCTTCCTCAACTTACTAAACCACGCAGCATCTAAATTGTTGTTGCCATGAAGAACGATTTTTGAATGCTTCAATTGACTTGAAGCTTTCGCAATTTTAAATTCAGGAATTTGATATCCTATATACTCAAGTGATACCAAATTCGAAGTTTCAATCTGTCTTATGCCCACACAATACTGAATCTTCAATACTTCTAGGGATTGCGATCTAGAAATAAGGTTATGGAGAAATCCAATACATATCTTCACATATGATAGCTCTAAAGATTTTAGATTCTGACATCCAACGACAACCAAATTTCCCGATAAATAACCATTATAAAACAAGTGTTCAAGAGTTGGTGCTTGGATTTTCACATGTTGGTTTCTATTTATTGATACGGAAACTGACTTGATCTTTTGAAGATTCATAAGCTCAATCTTTACCAAACCCGAACAATGATCAAGGTTGAAAGAGACAATGAAAGGACAACTATTAAGTAAAGTCTGAAGCAAATTTTTGCTTAAAATTATATAAGATAGAGAAAGCTTTCTCAAAGAATGACAATTCGCGAACCCACTAGATGACGAAACATGCATAAGGTTACAACCTTTCAGAACCAATTCTCTTAGAGAATTTGCTGCCAAGACTTTAGAAATAGGAAAAGGATATAATCGTACCGAGTAGAGAAGATCTACATAGACTAAATCTCTTGCGCCATTTTGAAGAGCTGTGTCAAGCCACTTATCAATCAGAGGGAAAACTTGATGACGACGATTGAATTTCGAACAATTTGAAAATCCAAACTTGTCAATGGGGATTTTGTTTTCCCTGTATGTCTCCATAATTGCGTCCACTATTTTTGTTTCTTCGAAATATTCAACTAAGAATTCCAAGTTGGGAAGAGTAGACCAAGCTTGTAGCCATGTTTTAGATAGAATTCTCATCCGGGATGCTTGGCCATAGCTAAGATAACAGAGTATTTTGTGAATCACACATTCCGAGAATATGTCAGCGGTGGCGGCCATGTTTTAGGCTTGAAAGGGGAATTGACAAATACGGTGGAAAAAAGGTAAAATAAAGCCCTATATATACTTAACAAACCCTAATTAATTTCTAACGACTTTTCCCTTTTTCTTAATTACTTTTAGACTATCTCCAACTTCACTCTATTTTACTCTCCATTCTCTATATTTGGAGAGTAAAATAGAGAATTGGGTCTCCAACCACTCTCTAAAAAACTCTTTATTCTCTATTTATATAGAGGCGGATAGTAATTCTCCAAATTTTCCATTTCACTTTTTCATTATTTTAATATTATTTCTATTGTTTGTAACTAACATATTATTTTTCATATAAGGCCTATTAAATAAATTTCTAATATTCGTATTTCTTTTTAAATATAGTACAACACTTTAAAAAATATGTTATTTAAAATATACTACTTTCATCCCGAATTAACAATATTTTAAATATATTTTTTCAATTTTCGTCACTTTAAGAGATAATTTGATATTATTATTGATTTTCACTACGAAGAATGCACAAAATTTAAATGATAAAATGAAAATTTTAATTTAAAAATACAATACATGGCATAATAATTTAAATACAAGATAACAATACAATACAATATATAACATAATGTTTTTCACAACAATAATTTAGTAATCCGGCAGGTCATTTTTAGATTTAACAATATTCGGAAAAAAGAGTGTATCATCTAGAAAATTGTTGTCTTTGTGATTGCGGTTGTGCTTGTTGATTTCTTTTCTCAATTTTTCGTAGTTGTTCTTTAAAATTTACAATAAAATATAATTTTATATTAAATAAAGAATTAAAAAAATAATAATTTATATTACATGAAAATTATATAGGGTGATTATTTTGAAAAAAGAAAGAACGGATTTATATTATGAAATAAGAAAATGAAATAGAAATAGAAATAAAAATATAATATTGAGGAGAGAGAAGAAGATTTTTTTTTAGAGAGTAAAATAGAGAATTGATTATCTGAAAAAATAGAGTACTCTATATTTGGAGAGTAAAATAGAGTGTAGGATTGGAGATGCCCTTACAAGACGTTCCATAACTTTATAGTTTATACGGGGAAAACTATAATCTCTCTGTCCCAATTTATGTGACACATTTCGCTTTTTGAGAGTCAAACAATTTAAGTTTGACCGAGAATTTGCTCGTGAAATCTTCAATTTTTTAAAAATGAAATTTATATAATTGTAAACTACATAAAAAATACTATAAGTCTCAATAATTGATAATTCAAAATGCCTAAAAAATATAGGAAAAATTTACGGTCAAAGATAGACTTATTTGAATCTCAAAATCCGAAATGTGTCACATAAATTGGGACAAAGGGAGTAATACATAAATATGCCCTTTAACTTTGCTTTAATTTACATTTATGCTCTTCAACTTTGAGTGTGCACAAACAAACACTTAAACTTGAATAAAATTGAACAAATAAATACACACATTTTATATGTCATCTTACATGACAATTTGCATTTTATGCGGTGTCCCTACGTATATTATGTCACGTAGAACTCATGTATTTATTTGTTCAACTTTATACAAGTTTAAGTCTATCTATGCACACTTAAAGTTGGAGGACATATCACTTGTATATGTTATGCCTTTTTTTAACTTTGAAAGATAAAGAGTAGGTTTGAAATTGTTTTCATAAAAATAAACAAATTAGCTAGTACGAAATAAATTTAAATAAGAAAAAGGAAGTAAATATGAAATGGTAAAAAGAGACCAAGTATGTAGGCTATACAAAAAATAAAAAAAAAAGTGGTCAAGTATTTATAGAAGACAAAAAATCTCCAAGTGAATAAAAAAAATTAAAGATAAAAATAAAATTAAGTGCTAATAGTAAAAAAGATTCAAACTTTAAATGTAACATATTTGGATTTTGTATAATAATATATTTTTATTATTATATTAGTAAATTATTTAAATTTGTTATAATTGTGGTATAAGTGCGGATAAATTTACTAGTGTAACAGTATACTGTTCCTATAATATATAGGGTTTTGATTTACTCTTCCACTGTCAGTTGTTATAACAACCGCAGTTTGTCAATTCCCCTGCAACTTCCATGCCAGGGGGACAGGCTCAGCTGACATGTTGTCTGTATGCCTCATTCGCAAAATACTCTGTTATCTTAGTTATGGCGAAGCAACGCGGATGAGAATTCTCTCGAAAACATGGTTACAAGCCTGGTTAGATCTTCCCAACTTGGAATTCGAAGTCAATTCAGGCAAAAGCATAACAATAGTGGATGAAGTCACTAAGAAATATACGAGTTAATATCTCAAAAGGTCACTCAACTTTGAGTATTTATCTAGTAAAGTCATTAAACATTATTTTGTATCAATAAAATCACTTAACTTAGACATCTATATCAATAAAATCACTCAACTTATCGTTTGTATCAATAAAATCACTCAAATAAATTTATTATTAAAAAAATATTGACATCATAAAATAAATTATTTTTTTATATGGAATTAATAAATTAAAGATAATGGAGATTCATGCTACAAAGATTAATTGGTGTTATTTTCAACTAGAAAAAGCGTAAGTGTTTGGATGATGTCGGCCTGTTCGGTGGAATTGTGATTCAGGCTACAGAGATTGGTAGCGGTAGAAGCAAACATTAAATTTTTTCCTTTTTAACTCCACCGTATAGTTAGCTTATGTTGAAACTTGAAAAATAATAATTCAAACTTGTGTTTAAAAATAATTTCTGAAATTTGATTTTTTTTTGAATATAAAGTAATATCATAAAAGTTTTTTCCGTAAAAATCTCTTAATGAATTTTGTATCATGGCATTAAAAAATAATTTATTTTGTCAAGTCAATATTTTTTTATAATAAATTTGATAGAGTGATTTTTTTGATATAAATATCTAAGTTGAATGATTTTATTGATACAAAACAAAGTTTAATGACTTTACTAGATAAATTGACAAAATTGAGTTACCTTTTGAGATATTAACTCCAGATATAGGGACGGAAATATTCCTATTGACAAGTTTGAATTTCACAACTTTACAAAGCTTGATCATATTTACCCTCTGATTGATAGGTGGCTCAACATTGTTCTTCAAAATGGTGTAAGACATCTTGTGTATAGAGATGTTAGATATTCAACATCATACTCCTTCCCTATTTTTAAATTCGTGGAATCGAATTTTTTACGAGAACTAATCCTGACGGGTTGTGATCTGATGCATATTTCATTATCTAGTATTAGTTCTATGGCCATTTCTCATTCTTTGAGAAAGCTTTCTCTATCTTGTGTTCGGTTAGATATGAACATGCTTCAAACTCTACTGAATAGTTGTCCCTTTATTGTCGATTTAATCATTGAGCATTGTACTGGGCTGATAAATATTGAGCTTTTGAATCTTCGTAATATCAGGTCACTTACCATTCGTATTCACCAACCCGTTACAATCCAAGCACCAGGTCTTGAACACTTGTCTTATTCTAGTTATTGTTTGAAACAGTTGCATATTATTGACTATGAGAATCTGAAATCTTTAGAGATATCGAATACAGATGTATCTTATAGATATCTCAACAACCTTATTTCAATACCTTACTGTCTTGATAGATTGATATTAGCTAACAATACTGTAAGTAAGTTTGACGTTTGCAGGAGTCAATCCCTAAGGGTCTTAAAGATTCGGAATTGTAAGATCATCGGAGCTATTGATGCTCCAAATTTGCGATTATTTGAGTATAAAGGACGTGTTATTCCTCAGCTTAAATTTGTACAAGAATCAAGACAATTGAAGCACTCACAAATCATTCTTGATCCCTTGTACAATTTAGATGCAGCATGGTTTTGTGAGTTGAGGAAATTTCTATCAGATTCGACTTCTTGGTCTCACGTTACCCTTTGTTTCCTCAAATGCAATGTGATCAACCTGAAAAGTTTTCAGCTGCAGTGTAGAGCTGTTACACCCAAAGTGGACGTTTTAGATGAAAAATTTTTAATGCCGACTGGGGAGTGCCCCACGTTTGTTGATGCCTTGCTGTGGAGTTGTCGTCCTAGGAAACTCAATCTACAATCAACAAGTGAAATGTTTACATGTTTTGTGAATTGTTTGAGGGAGATGAAGAATTTGAGTCATGGCCGATTAAAAGAAGCAAAAGTCTATAAATTTGATCAGAAAAGTCAGAGTTGGCATTGTGTAGAACACAAAAGAGGAGGAGAGCTCTCAATAAGGACTGTTAGCAAGTTGGAAAAATATTTCTTTTTATTAGATTGGTGATGCAGTTTATTTTATTGCAAATTGAATGCCCTTATTCTTAGAAGTAACAAACTGCAATTCAATTTTTTCGCAGCAAATTGGTTTTCATCAAATAAATACAGAGAGCTTTACTTCTGTTTTATCTTCTATCGGAGGTTCTTTTGCAGTAGTAAATTTTGATTTGTTAACGTTAGCTTGATACTTCTATTTGATATGTTAGTCACAGAATCTATTGAGCTATACTCAAATAAGAGATCCCAGTGTAATACTTGAATCACACTCAAATCTGCTGGTGCATAGTAACAATTTTGTCTTAGTACTCACTTTGGTATTTTTGGTTAACCGTGGTACCCAGGCCAACTTGAACGCACCTAGACAAATTCCACGGGATATCTCTCACCTCTCACTAACAACAGATACTACATAACCCTGCCAATCAAGGCTAGAATAAACTGGAAGAAATCAAAAGTTAACTCTGTCCGCTAAGACTAGAAATCATTGTGTTTTTGTGTCCGTTGGGATTTGAATTTGAAACCTCATTGTGCTTAACATAGTAATTTGACCACTAGATCACACCATTGAGTGCGTTTTGGTACTTAAGTAGTGCAAACTAGTACTAAGACGATTAAACGTAGTTTAGCATCGTATATATCTCTTTTTAGCACCCAACAAAGTCCAAGGTACTCTGCTTTCCCTCTTCTTAGATGTAATCAGATTAGTTTCTTCACCAGTATTCATTTTCCTTTGAGGGCGCTTTCGTTCTCCATTTTCATTTCATAATAATCCAACGCAGTTTGCTAGTATGAAATAAATTTAAGGATTTAAAGGTAAAAAGAAAAAGTATGTGGCTATACTAAAAAAAATTAGGCGAAATATTTATAAAAGAAAAAGAATCCCAAAGTGATAAAATATTAACATAAAAATAAAATCAAGTGTTGATAATTAAAAAAGATTCAATCTTGAAATCTTAGGATTTTGTTTGTTATAATGATATATTTTTATTATTATATTTGTAACCAATTGTTTAAGTTTGTTATAACTGTTCTAAAAGTGCGGATAAGTTTACTAGTATTACCATATATTGGGGTTTCTTGAATATATATATAGGGTTTGATTTACTTTTCCACTGTCACATCCCCTGCAACTTCCAAACCATGGGGACAGCTGACATGTTGCCTGTATGCCTCATTCGCAAAATACTCTGTTATCTTAGTTATGAAGAAGCATCTCGGATGAGAATTCTCTCCAAAACATGGCTACTAGCCTGGTTGGATCATCCCAACTTGGAATTCACAGTCTCGTCGGGCAAAACCATAACAATAGTGGATCATGTCATGGAGAGATATAAGAACGGAAATATTCCTATTGACAAGTTTGAATTACACAACTCTACAAAGTCTGATCATATTTTTCCTCTAATTGATAGGTGGCTCGGTATTGCTCTTCAAAGTGGTGTAAGACATCTAGAGTACATAGATGTTGAACTTTCAACATCATACCCCTTCCCTATTTTTAAATTCTTGGAAGCAAATTTTTTACGAGAACTGGTCCTGACGGGTTGTGATCTGATGCATGTTTCGTTATCTAGTGCTAGTCAAGCGGTGACGTGTCATTCTTTGAGAAATCTTTCTCTATCTCTTGTACACTTAGACAATAACATGCTTCAGACTATACTCAGTAGTTGTCCGTTCATTGTTGATTTAATCATTGGGTATTGTAGTAGGCTGAAAAATATTGAGATCCGGAATCTTCCAAATATCAGGTCTCTTGTCATTGGTAATGACCAACACGTTAAAATCCAAGCACCGTCTCTTGAACACTTGTATTATAGTAGTTCTTGTTTGAATAAATTGAATATTGTTGAACATAAGAATCTGAAAACTTTAGATATATCATGTACAGAGATATCTGATGTATATCTCAACCACCTTATCTCCATACCTTACTGCCTGGAGAAACTGATATTAGCTAACATTGCTTTTGGAAGATTCGACATTTGCAGGAGTCAATCCCTAAAGGTGTTAAAGATTCATAATTGCAAGATCATAGGAGCAATTGATGCTCCAAATTTGGTTTTGCTTGAGTATAAAGGACAAGATATTCCTCAGCTTAAATTTGCTCAAGAATCAAGACAATTGAGGCAATCACAAATGATTCTTTATCCCTTGTTCAATGTAGATTCGGCATGGTTTTGTCAGTTGAGGAAATCTTTATCAGATTCGACGATCTCTTGGTCTCAAGTTACCATTTACTTTCACAAATGCGAGGAGATCAACATGATAGATTTGCTACTGCAACCTAGAGTTGCTATCCCCAAAGTGGACATTTTAGATGTAAATTTTTCAAGGCCGAATTGGGAGTTTCCGACATTTGTGGATTCCTTGCTGAGGAGTTGTCGTCCCAGGAAACTTAATCTACAATCAACAACTACAATTTTTACATGTTTCATGAATCGTTTCACGCAGATGAAGAGTTTGCGTCATGGTCAATTAAAAGAAGCAAAAGCCTACAAATTTGATCAGAAAAGTCAGAGTTGGCATCCTGTAGAACACAAAAGAGGAAGAGATTTCCCAATAAGGACCAGTAGCAAGTCGAAGAAATATTTCTTCTTATTAGATTGGTGATGGAGTATATTCTATTGCAAATCGAATGCCTTCAATTTTTCGCAGCAAAAAGTAATAAATGCAGAGAGATTTACTTCTTTTTTGTCTTCCATTAGAGGTTTTTTCCCAGTCGTAAAAATTTGATTTTGTTAATGTTAGCTTGATACTTGGAGCATTTTCTGATATTTGGATATGATATGCTAGTCTGAGGCCAACTTATAGTTGTTATGTTGTACTTCAAAATCACAGAATCAATTGAGATATACTCAAATAAGAGATCTCACTGTGTTTGTCTTATAATTCTAAAAGTAGTTTCGCTTGTATGCAACTTATAGGCCTATTAATTTCATCTCGAGACCTCTGAAGTATGTACTTTGTTGAAAAGAGAAAGCTATGCTGCATATAAATCTAATTTAGACTTGTGATATCTGTGATCTTTGCATCTTTTCTTATTTGGTTGCAGTATAGAACCATTTAGCACCTTTTTTTGGGCTAACTTGAGATAACCTAGACTAATTCCATGAGATATTTGTCGACTCTCACTAACAACAGGTACCAGGGAACCTGTCCATCAAGGATAGAATAAACTGGAAGAAATCACCAGTTAACTCTATCTGCTAAGACTAGACATCACAGTGTTTTTGTCTCTGTTGAGATTTGAATTCGAGACCTCATGGTACTTAACACAGTTTATTGACCACTAAATCACACCCTTGGGTGCGTTTTCATACTCAAACTTAGTAGTGCATACTAGTACTAAGACAATTAAATGTAGTTATAGCACCCAACAAAGACCAAGGAACTCTGCTTTCCTTCTTCGTAGATGCAATCAGATTAGTTTCTTCAGCTGTGTTCATTTTCCTTTAAGGGCGTTTTCGTTCTCCATTTTCATTTCTTAATAATCCCACTCATACGATCACATTGAGGTACTTACACTGACATCGGTTTCCTTTCAATAGTTTTCTTAACATTCTAGACCGTGTGATGCCTCAGGAAAATATATCCACTCTCGTTTATACCTATCTTGTCAAGTACTGTGAACGCAGCCCACTTCCAGTTCTAACTTCTTGCTGCTGGAAGCTAAATGTCATTGCGAAATCTATTTAAAATAAATAAAGCACAGAGCCAACTTTCCTACCTTTGAGTTCTGTTTGAAAATGTTTTCATAAAAATGAACAAGTTAGCTAGTATGGAATAGGTAAAAGAGACCAAATATGTAGGCTTATACTAAAAAAGAAAAAGTCCCAAGTATTTAAAAAAGACAAAAAATCCCCGAGTGATAAAAAAATTAAAGATAACAATAAAATCAAGTGTTAATAATAAAAAAGATTCAAACTTGAAATGTAACATATTTGAATTTTCTATAATAATATATTTTTATCATTATATTAGTAAGCTGTTATTTAAGTTTGTTATAACTGTTTGTTCTAAAAGCGTGGATAAATTTGGTAAGCTATTATTTAAGTTTGTTACAACAGTTCTAAAAGTGCGGATAAATTTAATAGTGCTAACAGTATAATAGGGTTCCTAGAATATGTAGGGTTTTGATTTACTTTTTCACTGTCACTTACCCTGCAACTTCCAAGCCATGGGGACTGCTGACATGTTGCCTGTATGCCTCATTCGCAAAATACTCTGTTATCTTAGTTATCGAGAAGCATCCCGGATGAGAATTCTCTCCAAAACATGGCTACTAGCCTGGTTGGATCTTCCCAACTTGGAATTCTCGGGGAAAAGCATAGCAATAGTGGATAATATCATGGAGAGATATAGGGACGGAAATATTCCTATTGACAAGTTTGAATTTGACAACTCTAAAAAGCCTGATCGTATTTCCGCTCTGATTGATAAATGGCTCGGTATTGCTCTTCAAAATGGAGTAAGACATCTAGTGTATAGAGATGTTACACATTCAAAAATATACCCCTTTCCTATTTTTAAATTCTTGGAAGCAAATTTTTTAGGAGAACTAGTCCTGATGGGTTGTGATCTGATGCATGTTTCATTATCTAATACTAGTAATGTGGTGATCTGTTGTTCTTTGAGAAAGCTTTCTCTATCTCGTGTACGCTTAGATAAGAACATGCTTCAGACTATACTCACTAGTTGTCCCTTCATTGTTGATTTAATCATCAGGAATTGTACTCGGCTGAAAAATGTTGAGCTCCGGAATCTTCCTAAGATCAAGTCACTTGCCATTGATATTGACCATCCCATTAAAATCGAAGCACCAACTCTTGAAAACTTGTATTATTCTAGTTTTTGTTTGAATAAATTGAATATTGATAAATATAAGAATCTGAAATCTTTAGAGATATCATGTACGAAGATATCTGATATATATCTCAACCGCCTTATCTTCAGACCTTACTGCCTCGAGAAATTGGTATTAGCTAACATTTCTTTAGGAAGGTTTAACGTTTGCAGGAGTCGATCCCTAAAGGTCTTAAAGATTCATAATTGCAGGAAAATCGGAGCAATTTATGCTCCAAACTTGGTTTTGCTGGAGTATAAAGGACATGATATTCCTCAGCTTAAATTTGCACAAGAATCAAGACAATTGAAGCAGTCACAAATGATTCTTTATCCCTTGTTCAATGTAGACGCGGCATGGTTTTGTCAGCTGAGGCAATCTCTATCAGATTCGATCTCTTGGTCTCAAGTTACCATTTATTTTCACAAATACGAGGAGATCAACATGAATGATTTGCAGCTGCACTGTAGAGATGCTATCCCCAAAGTGGACGTTTTAGATGTAAATTTTTTAAGGCCTACTGGAGAGTGCTCGAAGTTTGTGGATGCCTTGCTGTGGAGTTGTCGTCCCAGGAAACTCAACCTACAATCAACAAGTGAAATGTTTACATGTTTCATGGATCGTTTGATGCATATGAAGAGTTTGAGACGCTCTCTTTCTCATGAAATGGGTTGTTTGATGCATATGAAGAATTGGAGACGCGCTATTTTTCATGAAAGGCATGGTCAATTAAAAGAGGCAAAAGTCTACAAATTTGATCAGAGAAATCAGAGTTGGCATCCTGTAGAACACAAAAGAGGAGAGCTCTCAATAAGGACCGTTAGCACGTTGGAGAAATATTTCTTTTTATTAGATTGGTGAAGCAGTTTATTCGCAATTTGAACTCCCTTATTCTCTTAGAAGTAACGAAATGCACTTCAATTTTTCGCAGCAAAAACTGTTTTTTTTTATCAGATAAATGCAGAGAGCTTTACTTTTTTTAATCTTCTATCGGAGGTTTTTTCTTAGTCGTAAAATTTGATTTTGTTTATGTTAGTTTGATACTTGGATTTCTTTTAAGGGAAGGCAATATGAATTATTAGTTTTTGTGTAATCATTGGTTTAACTTGCCTAAGATCAGAATAGAGAAATATGATGTGAAACAGTATATTTCCTCAACTTATAGCAACGGTATAGTTGTCTCTGTGTGACCTATAGGTCATAGATTTAAACAGTAGATTTAACTTGCCTAACATCAGAATAGAAAAACGAGAGGATCACTATAAACACGATCTACTACACCATTCTGAAGAGCAATGCCAAGACACTTATAAATCAGACACAAAACTTCATAGTCTGAAACGTTGCATAATTTAAACTTATCGATAGGGACTTCTCCGTGATTCTATCCTTGTAAATGGGAGAATCATCTGTATTAACCCTAATGTGCAAGAGAATCTCCAAAATATAAAGGGCCATACAAAATTTATTTTAGTATAGTTTGTTAACCTGAAATCCTTGTGAAACCAATATCATTTTTTACTTAATACAGATGAAAATAATTGATCATATAAAACACTCAGAATGGAGGGAGAATCACATAAGCCTAATTATGTATTAGTTTTAACAACACAAAGTCCCATTGATACCTGCAACTATCTTTATCTGTCGAATTTCATGCTATCAATAGGAGTTGAATCAACAAATCATATAGACTGATTCAATGCAAAAACCACAAGTCTGGTAAAATTGACCTCGAGTTTCATGTTATCAATAGCAGATGCATAAGCATCAATGCAGTTAAGTTGTTCAAAGGTTTCATACCGAACAACTAGTCCCTTTTTGACAAACAAGAGGATCTATAACAAAAGCAGGTAATCACTGAGGCAATACGTGCCATAGTAAATGGTCAGAGAGACAACTTATACTCGATTTTGCCTTTGTCAAGCTGCCACAGGAACATATGAATCCTTATTGTGGAGTTCATACACTAAACGTCTCAGAACGAAGTACTACAACTTCTATTTATATCTAAAAGCCAGGTCCATAGACATCTATTTAACGCGACATTATATTAGTCTAAAAAAAGAAAGGTGCTTAGTGGTTCGATAGACGATACTCCCACCAAACAAGAACAGATGCACAGACCACAGAAAGCAGAAGTCTAAAACACAACTGTATACCACATAAGTTTTTCTTTTCAACACAGTAATAGTTTGCAATAACTAAAATATCTAATACAAGTGTCTCAAAATTGAAACAGAGAAGTACTTACAAGAGATAAAAATTAACTGTATCACCAATCTAATAAAAAACGAAATCTATTCCTCTCGGTATAGTACCTTATTGCCTCCTTTCCCCTTCCGAGTTCCACAAATTGCCATCTCACTTCTCCCCAATCAAATCTATAGAGTTTTAGTTCTTTTAATTGACTCGAACTCTTCATGTACATTAAACGGTCCATGACATATGCAATCGTTGTACCATTTGACTCGAGGAGGAGTCTCCTAGGATGACAACTCCATGGCAATTTATCATCCACGAAAATCGTGGGCACTAGATTTCCCTCATACACAAGTGACACCAAATTTGGAGCATCAACAATATCCAACTTAGGAGAAGTTTCCGGTTGAGTAACATAAGACAAGTGTTCAAGAGTTGGTGCTTGAATTTTAACGAGCTGGTTTCCAGCTTTCCAAATTAAAACCAACTTGATCTTTTGAAGATTATTCAGTAGCTCAATCTTTTTCAACCCGTAACAATTATCAAAGATGAAATTGAAAATAAACGGACAACTATTAAGTAGAGTCTGAAGCATGTTTTCATCTAAAACTACATCAGATAGAGTAAGCTTTCTCAACGAATTGCACTTCACCACACCACTAGATAATGAAACATGCTTTAAATTACTACCCCTTAGAACCAATTCTCTTAAAGATTTTGATGCAAAGATTTTGAAAATAGGCAAGGGGTACGACGTATAGCTAGGAACACCGAAGACAATATGTTGTACACGGTTCTGAAGTGCAATGTCAAGCCATTTATCAAACATAGGGAAAACTAAACGCAAATAACTAAAGTCTGATAATTCAAACTTTTCAATAGGGATTTTTTCATCCCGATATCTCTCCATGATATTATCCACTATTTTCAAATTGTTGCGATACTTAACTGTGAATTCCAAGTTGGGAAGAGTCGAACATGCTTGCAACCATGTTTTCGAGAGAATACTCAACCGAGTTGCTTCTGTTAAACTAAGGTAAGAAAGTATTTTATGAATGAGACATTCAGGCAATAGATCAGCCATGGTAGGGAGAAGTTGCAACGATATAAATTAGAATAACCTATACACAACCCCTAATTATATAATGATGGTTTTTGAAAAAAAAAAAAAAAGGATGGTAAATTTTTTAAATTTATTTTTTTAAAAGAATTTTTTTCCATCCAAAAGCAAAAATACCATAAAAGAAATACCACATCTTTCTCTCACTGTACGTATTCAAAATTATTCCAACTAATATTTTTATCTCTACGACACGAGTGAGTATATATTATTTATTTTAATATTACTTCTCACACGCATGTGCTTATATTTTGTGACGGAGTCAAATTATTATTATTAAATAAAAATTATTATATATGTATGATTTTTTAAAAATATACATGATGTAAGTTTTTATTTTATATCTAAATGTACCATATATTTTATGGCAAAAGTGGAAGTAGTTTTATGTTTGAAAAAATTGGTTATTTTATGTCATAATTGATAATAGCGATGAAGGTGGAGAAGGAAAAAAAACATATTAACGAACAATGATATATAAAAATACTAGAAAGCATTCTCTGGCCCCTTCTTTACCACTAAACATCAGTCAATAGTTTTGATAGGATGTTCATAAGTTCATATACATATATATTTATTTTATTTTTTAATATAAATACAGGTCTACGGAGAAGCTATGGATTCCATCAAACCCTCACTTATCTCCACCATTCAAGACTCCACTTTATTACATAAGTTTTTGCTACTTCCATGCCAATTGAAACAGTTCTTCATGTCCAATTTGATCCATATATAGTCCTATAGTGAAATCGGGACAAGTCGTAGAGGACGTAATTTGCCTACTATAAGACCACTTTTCTCCTCCACATCTAAATAATCGCCGCCTTCAACAACCCAATCAAATGAATTCAACAACGAACCCAACATTATGGGAACGGTCCTCATAGCCAAAGATATGGCAGGACACATTCTACGACCAACACCAAAAGGAACAAGCTTAAAATCATCTTGACCACGAATATCCATAACATTAGAACCCCAAAACCTTTCAGGTTTAAATACCAAAGGATCCTCCCAAATAGTAGGGTCACGACCAATTGACCATATATTTATTATCACTTGTGAATCCTTTGGGACAAAGTAGCCACAAAGTTCAAATTCTTGCTCGGCCTTGCGAGACAAAAGAGGAACAGGCGGGTGGATCCGCAATGTCTCTTTCAAAATGCAATGCAAATAAGGAAGTCGAACAAGATCGGCTTCCTTTATTGCCTCTTTTTTGCCAACAACTCGTGCGAGTTCCGCTTTAGCCTTTTTCATTGCGTGTGGATTTTTCATCAGCTCTAGCATTGCCCATTCTAATGTAGCGGAACTCGAATCAGTTCCTGCAATGAAAAGATCCTGCAGCCACTCGAAAACAGAAAATATGCTGAAGAAATATTCAAAAACGTAATAATCTCTCTGTTTCAATTTTATGTATGATATAGTTGGACTTGGGACGTATAGAACATGAAATTTTAATTGAAGAAGAAAAAGGAAATTTTTGAAGTATGTAAATGCTAACAGCTAAGTGATCTAACTTCATATATTCTAGATAAGTTATCTAAATGGAAGGAATGAAAAAACATCTAAATTAAAAGGTGACATATTGCTTATTAGTGCTTTTTTACCTTTAGCGTCAAAACTTGGATCGATTAGCTATATAAATACGTATATCAAGTTTACTTTATTATATTAATCAAAATCACTTTAATGCTTATTTTTAGTTGACTTTTTTCACAATAGAATGTTATGAATCCAATGAAGATAAAATGGAGATAAGGTTAGTAAATAGTTGTCAAATGTGACTTCTTTTTTAGACCCAACTATAATTGGATATATGGATAGAATAGGGTGGTGGATGACGTAAGAAGGGAAGGACCACCCTGTGCTTTCGAGACTTAAAAAATGGGGGAAACTATATAAATTGGACCCATCAAGTAAAGTATTTGGCTAAATTGGACCCAATTCAATATATTTATCCTGATTGGAGGTCCAAACCATTTACCCGACTGCTCCTTGTTCAATTCAAGGAACCACTACTTCTTCATCCTTAATACCATCAGAGTATATATATATATATATATATCTTCCTCTTTCATATCAGATGGTATCGAACACTAAATGCACATTAGTAGTTAAACACATAGAGTATGAAACTAAGGAACAACAACTTGTAAATAGTTTTGCTTATTAGGATACAACGTTCTTTTCCCAAAAAAGAAAGAGTATTGGGACATATGAAGTCAAACATATTCCCTCTATTTTAAAGTAAGTGAATTATTAAATCATTTTTCATAATTCAAAATAAGTGAATTGTTCAAAATTTAAGAGAGTTGTTGGAATTTATGTTTACCATTTTTGCTCCTCATTAATTTCAAGAGAGTTAATTGCTTTTTAGAATTTTACTTTGAATTATTTATATTTTTTTTGAAGAATAGTTTTGAGAGTATCTAAAAAGGTAGAAGTAAAAAGTGGTATTCATTTTATGTCCTAAATTTTTTCTCTCAATTGAATGTGTATTATCTCAACAATTCACTTATTTCAAAATAAGTGACGGAGTAAGTAATGTCCTGATTTTAAAAAAAAAATACTAGTTCAAACCATTTAATTAGCAATAAACTAAAACTGGAATAGTATAGACGATGCATGCATGAATTAATTACCAGACAGAGGTGTTCGATTTGATTTCTATCCATAGCAATATTGCCATTGCCATTGCCATCGTTTTCTTCACTCATATTTAGCAAAATATCCAAAACGTCTTTGATTTTCTGGTTCTTTTTCCTTTGCTCCAACCTTTCATCAATAAAATCCCCAAAAATCCGAAACAGTTTAGTAAAACCAGCGCAAGTGTTTCCATTAATCCCTTGAGGATCGATCCATTTCAGCACAGGGAAGTAATCCACCATGTTAAACTTTCCGATCTGGAACGTAATACTCCGGATCACATCCTTAAATTTCTTCTCCGATTTCTCACACAAATCCACTAAATCCGCGGAAAAAATTGTATTCGATAAAACATTAATCGCGATATCAGAAGCAGCTATACCAAAATCCACGGCATCACCAGTTTGGCTGCACCGATGACAGTAAGCAATAAGCTCTGACATCTTCGTGGATCGGATATTCTGGTTCGCGTCGAGCTTGTTTGCAGAGAAGATACACGAATTCAATATTGTCCGGAGACTTTTCCGGCGACTGCTGTCGACCGGTAGCCATACGATGGAGAATTTATGGTGGTTATGAGCTTCGACTGCATCTTTGGGTGTTTTACTTGAAAAGGCGGAATCGTGTTTTTTGACGGCTTCTTTAGCCACGGCTGATGAAGATATAACGATGGTGGGTAATCGGCCCAATTTGAGACTTATTATTGGGCCGTATTTGTTAGCAAGCCGTTCCATCGACTTATGGGGCGGAGCACCGAATATGTTGTGGAGATTTCCGATTAAAGGTAGAGGGATTGGTCCTGGTGGAAGTTTCTTCTTATTACGACCATGGATCAAAGTCCATGCAAGTAATAATAATCCACATATAATGCCTATGTAATACATATCAATTGACATCATATCATAAAAAAGTACCTTGACGTGCTCAGAAATACTTTTTGTACTTTATATATAGAGAGAGATGTTTTTTTGCACTTGATGACTTTTTTTCCCTAATAGACACTCCAATATATATAAACACTCGAAAAATGCAATATGACAATTAAAAATGGAGTGAGAGAGAGAGTAGGTTTTAAACAAATTACGCTTCTTAATTAGGTAGACTAGGGATCAAAACTTGGATAAGCCTAGTAGTGTCAAGTGTGTAAAGATATTTAGTCCCTAAACTAGTTTCGAATCGGGTTGATTAGATGATTCTTTTTAATTGAATTTGAATTTATTCAATTAAAAATAAAAAATAAAAAAGTAAAAGGTTATTAACCATCAAATTTGGATTTGGATTGGGTCAGGTAAGGTCAGTTTGTTTACTTGAATTTGTATTAGTATTAGATATTAAAAAAATACCTACTTCAAGTTAAATTTTTCGGTATATGTGATTCTTATGTTAGTAGGTATAAAGTTTTTTGATTTTTATGTTAGAAAATGTAGTTAAATAACTTTGATGAATGAAGAAAAAATTATAATCATGCGTTGCTGTTGTAGTTAGTATATATCTTGTATATTTGATCCTTACTTCCCAATTCCCCTTCTAAAGTTCCCCACAAACTTTCAAAACATTAGTCGAATGATGGATAATATCAAGCCTAAATTCGACATCAACCATGTCATCTGGAGTAAACCTAACCAAGCCTAACCATGGAGAATACACGCTTAATATTGACGATTGCTCTAAAGATAATCGAGAAATTAGTGTCCGTGGTGGAGGTATTCTGAGAAAACGTATGGGTCATATATATAATCATGATACATTTTGATCATTTTCTTCTATATAATTTGGCTGAGGATCGGGCTATCAAGAAGATTGGATTGAGATGGTGTATTGATCACAATTTCAATGTTCTTGCTATACAATTTGACTCCTTGATTGTGATTAACATAATCAACAAAACCACAACTATAGCTTGGAGCTTTAAGGAGGAAATTAATGGCATCCATAATATTATTTTGCAATATAACAACTGGCTCTACTTTATTACATAAGTTTTCATCAAATTTAGTCCTATAGTGAAATTGGGACAAGTCGTAGAGGACGTAATTTGCCTAATATAAGACCACTTTTCTCTTTCGCATCCAAATCATCGTTTCCTTCAGCAACCCAATCAAATGAATTCAACAACGAACCCAACATAGTGGTAAGGGTCCTCATAGCCAAAGATGTCGCAGGACACATTCTTCTACCAACGCCAAAGGGAATGAGCTCAAAATCATCTTGACCATGAATATCCATATTATTCAAACCCCAAAACCTTTCAGGTTTAAACACCAAAGGATCCTCCCAAATAACAGGGTCCCGACCAATTGACCATATCTTCACTATCACTTGTGAACCCTTTGGGACAAAGTAGCCACAAAGTTCAAATTCTTGCTCGGCCTTGTGAGACAAAAGAGGAACAGGCGGATGTATCTGCAAGGTCTCTTTCAAAATGCAGTGCAAATGTTCGATTTGATTATAATCCATTGCAATCTTATTATTATTGACATCTTTTTCTTGCTCATATTTAACAAAATATCCAAACGTCTTCGGTTTTCTTCTGCAACTTGTTTTTCCTTTGCTTCAATCTTTCCTCAATAAAACCCCGAAAAATTCGAAACATTTTATCAACACTATCACAATTGCTTCTTTTTATCCCTTGAGGATCGATCAATTTCAGCACAGGGAAGTAATCCACCATGTTAAACTTTCCGATCTGGTACGTAACGCTCCGGATCACATCCTTGAATTTCTTCTCCGATTTCTCACACAAATCGACTAAATCAGCGGAGAAAATCGCATTCGATAAAACATTTATCGCGATATCAGAAGCGGCTAAACCAAAATCCACGGCCTCACCGGTTTGGCTGCACCGATGACAGTAAGCAATAAGCTCTGAGATCTTCGTGGACCGGAGATTCTGGTTCGCATCGAGCTTCTTCGTCGAGAAAATACATGAATTCACTACTGCCCGGAGATTTTTCCGGCGAATGCTGTCGACCGGTAGCCATACGACGGAGAATTTATGGTGGTTATGGGCTTCGACTGCATCTTTGGGTGTTTTACTGGAAAAGGCTGAGTCGTGTTTTTTGACGGCTTCTTTAGCCACGGCTGATGAAGATATAACTACGGTGGGTAATCGGCTCAATTTGAGGCTCATTATTGGGCCGTATTTGTTACCAAGCCGTTCTATCGACTTATGGGGTGGAGCACCGAATAAGTTGTGGAGATTTCCGATTAAAGGTAGAGGGATTGGTCCTGGTGGAAGTTTCTTCTTGTTACGACCATGGATCAAATTCCATGCAAGTAATAATAATCCACAAATAATGCCTATGTAATACATGTGGATCGTCATAAAAAAATATAGCTCAAGGTGCTCAGAAATGCTCTGTGTATTTTATTTATTTTGACATTTAAATTTTAACTCCGCCACTAAAAGTACCTTTTTCCCTATTAGATACTCCAGTATATATAAATATATATATACCTATTAAATATTTCGTGCTACATGACATAGAAAGTGATATGTACATTAATAGGGCACACACTTAATTTGTTAACATTGGAGTGTCTAATAAAAGAAAAAAAGAGAGTCTATTGTTTATTTATTCAACATATTACTAGGCCCTCCTAATATGTAAGATAGTAAACAAATCACGTTTCTTAATTAGGTAGACTAGGGATCAAAGCTTGGATAGGCTAGTAGTGTGTAAGAATATTTATATTCGATTAAAAATAAAAAAAAAAAAAAAAGTAAAAGACTGTTAATCATCACTTTTGGATTTGGATTTGGTCAGGTAAGGTCAGTTTGTTTAATTGAATTTGACTTATTAGATATTAAAAAAATGACCTATTGGAAGTTAAAAATTTTGTGGTATATGTGATTCTTATGTTTGTAAAGGAGCAAAGCTTGTGATTTTTATGTTAGAAAATATAGTTAAAAAACGTCGATCAAAAAAATTATAATTAATGTGATCATGTATGAAATTTTATGTTGTTGTAGTTAGTATCTTGCATATTTGTGTTCGAAGCAGAAGAGCAAAACAAACGAAGCATGCTCAAAAGTAAACCAACCCTTTGGACTGCTACGAAAAAACACACTATAATAATAAAGACATTTTTCGTACACATAAATCTTTGAACTCCAATATGCATTGTGATTTTAAGACTCATAAATTCCTTGTCATGTAGCAGGGAATAACTAGCAGACACCATTGATTGATATGAGATACACGTGCACCAAGACTCGGTGTTTAGTTGATATATGAAAAGAAAATAGACTATTATTACAATCAAAGGCAGCTAAGCTATGCAAAATATTGTAACAAACCAAAAGAGGAGAAAACAAAACAGGAAGTATAACTTATAGTCATCACTCAGAAATTCGCGGGCTAGCTCACTTTCACACACTTTTTTCAGCATCTTACAGATTATACATGTTCTTAACACTCCATTGTGATGAACAATGCCACATGAAAATATGTTTAATATGGTGAAAAAATCAATCAATCGAAAAAAGAAATAAATCAAAAACATAACACAAATATCTTGTTGAGTCTGTTCAATAATGTGTGGCTGCTGTGCAACATATGCAAGTGGTGAAGAAAGATGGTCTAGGCTTGCGTTTTCCGCTCCCTTTTGGTGAAGTTAGACAAGTTTCCTTTTCTTGTGATGCATGAAAGTCCTCTCTTTTTGTAACAGCAACATGGTTCTGTTGTGTTTCAGATGTAACCTTCAGATCGCCGTTTTCTCCTTTGTTTGATAAGCCTAAAAGAGGAGTACTGGATATGTCTGAATCACTTCTTTCTACTCGAATAGTCTTTTCTTCGACTGTCACTGCCTCGTAGTCTAGTGAGGTTCGGTTGTATCCAGTTCTCGTGATTGAGTTTGAGAACTTTGCATTGGAGCCAACTGATAAGCTTCTTGTAGGAGTCTTTTCAGGACAGAGAAGTGGAGTTTGATCTGATTCTGAAGATCTTCTGTGAACACCAAAATCGAAGCTTGGAGACTTTCGAAGCTCAGTTCCGTTGCTTGATCTCTCTGGGATCGTTTCGAGACTTAACCTTCCAATACTCTCTGGTGCTTTGGAAGGAGTTTCATAGTGAAAATTTGGCACCTTTTGATCAAAATCACATTTTCCATTGGAAAAAGCTAATGCTTCAAGTCTTGTCTGAACATTCTGTGCATTTTCTGTCTCTTTTTCTGATATATTGAGTTCAAAAACACCAGAGTCCTCAGTGACAATAAATTCACAGTTATCATGTTCAGTCAAGTCTGCATTGCGTTCTTTCTGATCTTCAACAGACTCAAACCCCTGCACTCTTCCATCTCCATATGCTATATTGATGCCATTTTCCGGTTTTGATGGCCCCAAATGCAATATGCACTCCTCCCTTATTTCCTCTCTACTAGGCTTCTCAACTTCAACCTTTTCTTTTTCAAGAAAACCATTTTCTTCTGTAGTTGTTACAATGAATTTGGTAGGGAGTACTCCAATTTCAGGCACCATTTCAAATGTTTCTTCAAAATTCACGTGTTGTTCTTCTGGTGGCGCGTGATCATGATAAAGAATATCAGGTTGAACATTTATGTTGCCCCTCGCCTTATCCTCCTCAATTGAGTAATCCATGACACTATCAGTGTTAGTGTTGTTTCCTGATAGTTTTTCCTCTGTAACCTCTATGGGGTGTGATTCGACTGAAGGAGCTGAATTGTCATTCTGCATTTCATTCACTTCCTGCATAAATGACTCAGTTCCCTTCGGATCACATTTCTTTACCACGTTTTCTGATTCACTTGATGTCAATTCAGTCTCTGGTGTATGAATCATGGATTTTTCTTGTGGCTCAACAACTGATGCAAATGAACTCGATGGAGTAATCCGTGGACTATCTGCCAACAGTGAGCCTGTAGCATCACTTGGACTGGACTCCACTTTAGGAGTTTCATCCAAATCAACCTGATTTTCTGCACTCGTATTCTCATGTTTCTCCTCATTTGACATATCTCCTGTGGCATCCAGTTCTCCCACCAAGCATTCATCTTGTTGAGTGATAACGTTTTCATCATTGCCATCAGCAACAATAGTCTTATCAGCAAGTGAAATTTCAGAGCTGATCAACTGAGTTTTATCCTGATTCTGTCCTGATCTTCCCTTCTCTGGAGTTTCTAGTTCCTCACTTGGCAATGAATTGAAGTGTTCTTCTACTGTATCAGTAGCAACACTCGAGAATTCAACTGGATTGAACTTCAACACTTCATCATTTGATAAACTTCCTCCTGCCTCACCTGATATAAGTTTTTACCAATTAGAAAGAAACTCAAGAAGGTTTCATTTCTTGATTACTTATCTATTGATGTCTACATGACTATTCCATTATCAAAACATAAGTTACAATCATAAACTTAACGTCTGCTTGCTATTATACATGCAGCTTGAATATAGTGACCGGTATAATTAGGTCTATGATGACAAAAAGATTCTGACCTTTCTTGTTACATGTTTGATCATGAACTTCATCATTTTCCTCCAGAAGTTGAACAACTTTTTGCCCATATTGAGAAGTATGTGTTTCAATATTAGTTTGAACTTCAGAACATTGATAAAGCTGCTTAATTTGTGTGTCTCCCTTATCTTCATCTGCATAAGAAATTCGATTCAAAAGCCAACTGCCATAAAACAGATAGTACTAATGAAGAAAAGCTAATTCAAAAATCAAGAAAACAGTATAAAAAAAAACCTGTTTTGTCATCTTCAGAGTTCTTAAGCTGAGGTTCTTTATCTGTTGAAGTGTCAAAAGTAGGCAAAGCTGCATCTTTCTCATGATTATCTTTACTTTCACCTTCAGGAGTTATGTTGTTTTCTTCTTTAACACCATCTACATTGCCAGTAGCTTCGCCTTTTTGTTGAACGTCAACTGCAGCATTCTCTGCTCAACATAGATCATTAAACACATCAAACAAACAGAATCTTGATATTCTAAACGAAAAACAACAATCTTGAACTTCAATCAATCATCAAACACATCAAACAAACAGAATCTTGAAATTCTAAACAAAAAAGAAACAATCTTGAACTTTAATCAATCATGAAACACATCAAACAAACAGAATCTTGAAATTCGAAACAAAAAAGAAACAATCTTGAACTTCAATCAATCATCAAACACATCAAACAAACAGAATCTTGAAATTCTAAACGTAAAAGAAACAGTCTTGAACTTTAATCAATCATCAAACACATAAAACAAACAGATTCTTGAACTTCTAAACGAAAAAGAAACAATCTTGAACAGCGAAAAGAAACAATCTTGAACTTCAATTAATCATCAAACACATCAAACAAACAGAATCTTGAAATTCGAAACGAAAAAGAAACAATCTTGAACTATAGAGCAGTTCTGTTTATACCTTGATCTACTGATGAATTTGTGTTCCCCATCTCATTTACCATAATCTAACTAACAATCCAAATCCTGCAATAAAACAGTGTTTTAATTATACTCTAAGACAAGTGTCAAAGATTATAGTATGATTAAAATTAAAAAAATTAGGGGTCCAAAAAACATTAATACCATGATGATGATGATGAAAACAGTGATATTCACATGCTAATAGCTAATATTAGAGGACAGCTTAGACCTTTTTAAACATGCCAGTGTGTTAATAGTTGATTAGTGTGGACTCCTCCATTAATATTTGCTTCAACAATAAGCCTTTAACAAAGATGAGCCACAAAAACAAAAAAATAATACAAGAAAGCAATTTTTGACTTAAAAAAGGGAACATTTTAACTAAAGAATGTTCTCTTTTGGGGACACAAGATGCTTCATTTACTAATTTTTTTAGCCTGTTTTCTTTTTCAAAGTAAAGTTTTTTATTAATTTGCATTTTAATCTTAAATATAGAGTTTGGCAATTCAATATTAGTACCTATGCCAAACCAAGTACAAAATTGCATTATGCGGCTTGATGCTTGGGTTTTATGGGACACTAGCTTATTTGTTAGCTAATATTACATCAAAACATCACATTCCTTGTGTTATTAATGTTTAGTTCTGGCATGATCATTAAACATAAACAAAGTAATGTATTCATGTAATGATATATGTTATTCTACTGTTTCAATTTATTTGTCCTACTTTTCTTTTTAGTCCATTTCAAAGAGAATGTCTCTGTTCTTTTTTGTCAACTTTCATCTTTCCACATAACATGTTTAAGACTGTAAGATTAAAGAGCATTTAGACACATTTGGCATATCTTTAATTTAAGACCAAAAAATCTAAAAAAAATCTTTTCTTTATTAGACAAAGTTGGACAATGTGATAAATAAGGTTTTCGAAACATTAGTAAGATCCAAGACAACTTACATTCCTACATTAAGATGGCAAGTCTAAGGTGGATTCTCCGAGTTCAACTGAACATATTTCTTTTGACTCAAAATATGTCTAAATATGCAACAAAAAAAACTAAAACATTTACATATAATAAGATCACACTCATTCTGAATCCATTTACTCTGAATGATCATGTGTCCCCCTCCTTTCTTACAGCACATGGAAGGACCACCATTTTATATTAACAAATCAATAACTTAGAAGTTGATTAAGAGTATGAAATTCATGAATGAAATGATTGATTGGGTCATTCTTTTTGGCCTAAACAAACTCATTGTGGTGGACTTGTTTGAAGGGTGGAGCCAAATAAAGCTTGTTGCTTTGCTAATTAATCTCATCAACAACTTCTTTATTGGATAAGGAATAATGGCTCCATTAAGGTCTAATTTTCAAAGTTTTCTTGGTGTTAAAGCTTTAATCCAATCTAAAGATGGCCATGTTTAGAATGTTTAGTGCTAAACTCATCATCATTTCCTTTGGAATTTTGGGCACTTTTGGACCATTTAATGCCTTTGATAAATTGTATTACCTTTTAAAAAGAGGGTTGGTGGAAGCCTATTATGTGAATGTCTTTGAAGAATAAAATTATTATTTTTTACAAAAGAATTTAAGATGCATACGATTGAAATTTTAGCCAATTTTAACATGTGTTTCAAGCAAGCATAAATGAAAAAAATTAAATTAAAGGGTGTTAAATGAGTTTGTTTGATTTATTATTGTTTTGACAATTGATGATGAAACTTATATTTCAAATTTGAGTTTATTTGGAGTAGATTGACCGTTGAAATTCGAATAACAAAATTATTACTTATTATTTTGGCAAAAGAATTTCAGATGCACACGACTAATTTTTTTTAGCCAATTTTAACATTTGTTTCAGTCATTATAAGTTATAACTGTAACCCATGCATATATACATGAAAATTTTAAAGGCTATTACATTTGTTGATGTTTTGTTAAATTGATGATTGAAAGTTATTCTTTATGATATATGAAACTTATGTATTAAATTTGAGCTTATTTGAAGGTTAATATGAAAGCTTATTTGTTGAAATTCAAAATAAAAAATAAAAAATGCCATACCCAATAACTCATGCAGGTCCAACAATCAATGGCCCAAGTAAAAAGCACCTCATAGAACACAAAATGTCAAGTGTAGGACGTATGTACTATCTATTTGTTCAACATTATATAAATTTTAGTGTACATTTATGCAGATCCAAAATTACAAAACATAAATATATTAAATAATTTTCTTCCTGACCAACAACCAGCTATCCTAGAAGTTTTGTTCCCCTACAAAAGAACACATCTAGAAGTTCTCTTGATCTAGAACAAATAGCAAAATTGCATTTTTAACATTGTCCAGGTCAACCAATGCAGTTGTTTGTCATAAATTACACTTAGATTACGAGAGGAAAAGTAACTACTCTATTTTTTTTGTTGTATATAACCTTACGAGTTACGAGGGGAGCTTCTGATTTTTTTAAATTTCCAGCAAACACACTAGCAACAACTAAAGAGACATTCAGTGATAATAAATTTTCCTTTACTGCAAAAATATTTATCGGTAATTAAGTTATTGTTATTGGATTCACAATTGCTAAAGCCTTTAGCGTATTTATATAGAATCATGATTACAAACATTCACGTTATATTATTGTCGCTAACTAAAATATAACAGTAATTATATTATCATGGAAAAATTATCTAAGTACACAACTTATTTTATCATATTCTCTATAATTTGAAAAAATTACAAAATATGGTACTCTCTCCTATTCTCGGATACGTCACTTTACGTGATGTATCAAGATGTTAATTGAGTGATGTATCCAAAACCGAGACACAATGTATCGGGACATTGAGGGATATATCCGAAATCAAGATGCAATGTATCGAGATGTTGAAAGATGTATGTTGGAATGTATGCGTCCACCAGTGACCACGGGACCAGGTCCCTCAGCAGAATAACAGTGCAGAAAGTAAATATCACAACATAAAACAAACACAAAATTTTTACGTGGAAACCTCCTTGCTCAAGGGAGTAAAACCACGACCTGTCTCACAAGATTTTCCAAACTATTTTTACTAATCTTCTCAAGCAAAAGTAAAACACAGTTTACACCACAATAATGAGATTAACCTCCTAATCTCACACTAAGTAATACAACGATTACTTAACCGAGCCTAAGCAGATACCACACTGCCCACTAAGTTACCTACCTCTAGATAACTTAGACTTCAACTAAGCAAATACAACATTGCCAACTAAATCACCTATCACTAGATGACTTAGAATTTTGTCTAAGCAGCAACAATGTTGCCCACTAAATCAGTTGGCCTTAACTGACTTAGACTTTTGGTAGAACAGAATGAAGATCTAATTCCTTTATAGATTAGGAATAGATCTACAATATAAGCACATGAGACACAAAACTCTAAATACAACAAAGACTATTCAATACTCCATTTGGTCCCTTGTTGATATGAGCAATGTTCTTTCCTGAAGATGGCCTTCTTTTCAAGCTTATAAATTTTCAGAGAAAATCCAAGTTTTTGTTTGCCAAATCTTAAGTTTGTGTTTTGTTGGAAGAGACTATATTAAAATGAACACAAACTCCTTGGGACTGCCCATTGTCTGAGAGCCTGCCTCTATGGAAGGACGCGCACCTACCACATCAGAAGTGACAACTTTTCTGACAGTTGTCTTGTCGTCCTTTCACATACGCAGTCTTGCAAGGACCAGGTCCCTTGCAAACATTTCTTCGTGAGTTCTTGAGAAGACTTGTTGGCTCTCTCTCCTTTTGAATTAATGAATTAATTTGTTGTTTGTCATGTTGACTAAGTCAACCATAAAGAGTTATTGACCGTTGGACAAACAACTTTGTCCATTCTGATTGGTGTAGTACGCTGACGCCTCACCAACCTCTGACACGACAGCTTTACAACTGTACCCCATTATAGATCTGGACGAGAGAACTCAGCCAGGGACCAGGTCCCTGCATTTGTGAGGATAATCAAAACACCTAGAATATAACATTTCCCCCCTTTTTGATAATGACACACAAATATTCCTCACACTGAGTTTATTCATTCATTTCACTGTCAGCAGTCCCAATAACAAGGATCTGATTCCTTGTTAGATCTTTGAGTTTGTTAAATCATCAAAACTTAACATCAACTCCAAAATAACAATGTATCCGAAATTAGGACGCAATGTATTGAGACGTTTTGGGATGTATCCGAATTCCACCAAATTTAAGGAATTTTATGATTTGGAAAAGAGTAAGAATATGATATAATTAGCTTTTAATATTATGAATTTTGTGTAAAACTCTCATAGTATTATTATTATTAGTTATTACTACATAATTATCATAAAATTCTCTATTTGTTATAGTAACATCCAATAGGTCATGTATTTGTCTACTCAGAAACTATGTTGCATTTGCAAAAAAGACTCAACTTTGATGTTGGGTTATTCAATATTAATCATGTTACTATATGACATACGACCAATTCAAAATAAAAATTGACTGGGGTTGACGATGAGTGTGACTCTTTTTTCTTATCCACAAGACTTCCAAAGTTCTCTATGTGTGTTTTATTATAATAGGAAGGTACACGTTTTGTTTTAATTTATTATCAGGTTTTGATTTGATACGGAGTTTTAAAAAATAAAAATAAAAATAATTTTTGAATTTTATGATTTCAACTAAAGATATGTAGAATGTATCAATGCCTTTTAATCGTATGATCTGAAACATGTCAAATACAAAGGTAAAACTGAAGAATTGCAAAAAACTGAAAAACGACACTATTCTTTTTTAAACGGACTACTACTTGAGGACTTTCCAAAGAATGTGTTGTTGTGTCTATCATTTCTCATTTTAATAATAAAAGTCGATTGTTTACTTGAACAAAATGTTTCATATTGCTAGTGAAAGTGTACTATCTAATAAAATTGTATGGTAAGATATTAATCCTCATCAAAATTTTCTTTCCCATTTTCCTCTATATTAGGTCTTCATTTTCTTCCCAAAAATCAAAATGCACTCTTAAATACCTAACATTGACAAAGGAAAAATAAAGAATATATTTTTTTTTTACCCTCCCTAGGAGCTTCCACCCCTTTTTTCTCCCTTGGTGACTCGAACTCGCAACCTTCGAGTTGGAAGTGAGAGGTGCTTACCATCCGAGCAACTCCCTCTCGTCGAATATCATAACAAGTAGAATTCCCTTTTAATTATTAAGCTTCTTGGAAAGACTTATCAAGGAACTTGAGAGACCCTTTGCAACAAACTTCATAAATAGGCTTATTGAAAAAATGAAATGCACTTTTCTTTCTAGTCGGTTTCGAAAAAAATACTCTATGTTTTTATATTTAGTAATAATTTAACTTTAAAATGTCTATATATAGTCGCACAAACATTTATGACTTGTTTTAAACCATAAGTTTCAAAAGTCAACTTTTCTTTCTTAAATTTCATGTCAAATCAAATAATATCACATAAATTGAGACGGAGAAAATTTCAATTATGAGGTAGGCAGTTTGACATCATAATAATATCATCATTTGAAACTTAATATCTTACGTAAGGGAGGTTAGATATTAGAATTATTCAAATTGTTAGAGGACTTTGTCCATCATTTAATGTACTCTTTATATAAGTAGATATACATGAGATTTGAGAATGACATATTCAAAACTGTAGACTTAATTTTATAATTTGATCAAAAAGTATTTTCACGCAATTAGTTTTCTTTAAAATGAAATTTATAATCTTAAAAATAGAATAAATTATGTATTACAATAAATAAAAATAACAAAATAATATAAAAAATATTTATACTGATAATGTAGAAAACATATATAAGCTCTTTATTATTACATCTTAATTTTGAGTTTAAGCCACAATAGAAATTTACCTGCACCAAGCATTCGCACCAAACTAATGCATGCTAGGCATGTGTCTTTGGTATGTACATTTTGTACTTAACTATGATCACCTCTAATATGTATTTTCACATTACCTTTTAAATACTAAAATTAATTTTATTGGTTTAATCAGTAATCACCCATTACGGATAAATATTTTAGTAAACTAACTTGAACGGCGAAACAAAAATAAAACATAGAACAACGTAACTATAATGTCACTATATTAAAGCTCCATAGTGAAATTGGGTAACACATGTATGACCTAATCGTTAAGGAAATGGATAACTAAGGCGCATGCAAGTTAATACATCAATTTTATTACAAAAAATAAAAAGAAATGTCGTACTTAACAAGAAAGCAAAAATAATAAAACACTGTCCTTGAAAACTTGGAACAAATTCAAAATTTTCAATATTATATTGTTTGTCATTTAATTTTATGCCCAACCCTAACTGTCCTAGGTTTGTGATAGAAAATAAATGGAATAAATTGGCTGTAGCATTTTTTTATTAATAAAATACACGGATAAAAATTGTCGACATTTGAAGTAGCTGCATAAGAATGAAATAATCTTAAGACCTAAGTTATTAAATATATAGTTGACCATATAGCTGCTAATTAATTTGTCATTTCTTTATCATCAAAAAAACACAGCAGTAGCAGTTTTTTTAAAAAAGAATATTAATTTACTATATGTCCATGATAAATTGGTTAATTGAAAAGATTATTAAACGTACGTTTTACTTGCCTTAGACTCTAACAAAAACTTAAGACTATCATAATAATGTTATATTCAGTGAGATATTCTAAAATCCTTGACNCAAACTCTTAGGACGCGAGCAGAGGAGCGACTTCTACCACAATCAAACCACACCCCTATCAGAAGGCATGTGGGTTTATCTTTGGGTTTGTTGGTTTCAGTTTCGCATCCGAAAATTTTTTGGTCTCTACCGGAAGCGGCTTTCCAATCCGAGTGACAAATGTGCCAAGAGCTTTGAAAATTATGTCCATGTAAATTCTTAATTATGGGCGTGAAGTGCACCACATTCATGACAAAGGGGTTGCAAGCCTCCTTTTCATACTTGAATTACTTGTCACTCCTCCAGAACCAAAGGTCATCTTGCATAATAGATTTCCTTTTCAACCGATTGAGTTGAACTACAAGAAGCTTGATTCCCTAGGTTGAGGGATATGTAGGCAGAACCGATGCTGAAACTTGGTTGTATTCCAACATCCTTCCTTAAATCTTATTCCCAAGCATTCTGGTCCTTTCATAATTCGATATCAGGATAGCTTTTGAACTCTTTCAGAGTCGTGTGTTAAATCAAGCCTATAGCACTACAAGTGTCCCGAATTCTCATATAGCATGAGATATGTAGGAAACCCACTCCTGAAGTTCGGCCATAATTTCTAAAGTCCGTACCAAAATCCCTTTCCTAAAGATGAAGATGTGGTCGGTCAAAATTGGACTCGTCAATTTCATTTGCCTCGGATTTCTTTCATCAATCCAAGCCAAACGAGGGACAGTTGTTGACACCCAATTTTGGACCTCCACAATATAAATTAATCATCGAGCTTCTTAAATTCTAAATGATTTGAAATAATTTACTTTATAAAATTCAATTTATTTATTTATTTATTTTTCTTTCTTTTCATTTCAAGTAATTTTGTCATTTTCATAAATGTTAAAATAATAAATATGATATTTTATACAATTATGTGTCTAATGGGTATATTCTACGAATATTCAAAAAAAATTTCCCAAAAAATATTTTAGTTTTATTTAAATATTTGGTTAATTAGTTTAATTAATTAATAGCTCATATTTTGAGGTAGTTAGTTTATAATTAAGTTAATTATTTTATCTTTATTAAGATTAAAAAGCTCGTTAATTAATTTGTAAATACATCTTGTTTAAATTTCGACCGAACTCATTGATTAAATTCGATTTGGTCACAATTGAAGTTTATTTGAGCTTTTATTCCTAGTCCATGTATTTCCAACTATTGAAGAGTCAATTTTGGGCCAGCAGGCCCAACTCCAGTAAGCCCAATCCTCATCCTCTCTTCAGCAGCCCCAAAGCCCCTTTTCTTCAACTAATTACTTCCAGCAACCCCACTCTTTGGGCCAATTCCCAGTCCATTCCCAAGTAATTCTCCAGCCCACACCCTTAGCTCCAAATCCCAGCCCATTTCTTCCAATCAGCCCAGCCCACTAACAATACCAAAAAAAAACCCATCGGTAATAAGACATTTCTTTCAATAGCAATACATCAAGCAGCGTGCAACATCAACTTCCAAACATCCACAATACAATACATCATCCCATACATATATACACAGTATCCCACCGCCCAACTTCGTCTTCCTCACTGCAAATCAGCGATTCCAACAACACCCCGACCCCACTGCCCATGCTCGTTTTCTTCTTCCAGACGAAACCCAGAAGGCTAGTAAACGTCAACATCGACAGTCGCTCAGACCGGAAATCCCGCAGCAAATCGCGTCCTCCACTTCCCCTCTCCCCTCTTTTCCGTTGAAAATTGGTACAATGGAAGATTTTTTCTGATCTCTTCGAGATTTTGATTTTTCAAATTGGATTCGGATCCATCTTTTCAACCCGATTTCCCCTCTAAATCGACCCCAAATTCCCCTATATATAAACCCCCACTGCCTTCATCAGAAAGGGGGTTAGGAGAAAATATTGAGACTTAGCAGGTATTTGAGAGAAAGAAATACACTTGAACCAAAAGTTTTTGAAAGTTACAGAGAGACCGAAATTGAGATTTCGATCAGTCTTTATTCTCGTTGTTTTGTTTTGATTCATTCGCGGTTCTTCGAGTCGTGCTTTGGTGGTGAAAACTCATTACTTTCCGGCTCGTTTGGTTCCCGGAACGCTGCTCCGAAAAAGGTAAACCCAATTCTCTTTATTTCCTCACACTGTCCTGTTTTTATTAGGCTTTATATATGCCCGGACTTTCGTATTTTTGAAGTCTTGCAATGCTTCTATTTATGTTGTACTGTGGCCAGTTGACGAGGTGTTTTGCATAATGAAATTATTCACATACAGTGGATTGCAAAGATTCATGATTGGTTTTTTTTTAATCCTTATTTTAGCTCTAGTTAGTTACTGTAGTTATTAGTTCTCTCTTGTATGCTAATCATGCTGATTTTTTTTTATATATTTGTTTGCACAGATTCATTAGTATTTATGCTTTCAATATCATGGATTGGAGATTTTGGGTTAGTTTTGGGTTTAATATAAGTTAGTGATTTTGTTTTATTTGAGTTTCGAGTACCCCTTGTGTATTAATCTTTGCGTTGAAAGATTATGTTGTCTTATGGTGATGTCCGTATTTGTTTTAGCTTATGATAGAGTCAAGTGTTCCTTCACCTCTCCATTTAGTTCACGCGAGTTGTTTTTTTTTCTCTTGTTTCATATTTGAATCACTTGTTTTGTTGCCACCGGCAGTGATAAGTTAACAATAGCTAAAAATCTATGTTTAATTTTATCCTAGTTTGGACATTGGTTGAGCATGTTACTTCTGGGTTTGCATTTTCGTTGGTTTTGAAGCTCGCCAATTTTTGATATATTATATCGTATGTATTATAATTTTCAGCATGCTTCCATCTTCCTGTGTCTCCGTCTTGTCTTCATTTTTGAATGTCATTCCATTATTAATTTGATTTCTGGGAATTTGGAAGTTGAAGGATTTTTTTTTATTTATTTATTTATTTTATTATTATTTTGTTATAATGCTAATCATCCGTAATGCTCATGGCATAGTAGGTTAATTAGTTAATTTATTTATATTATTAGGAGTCATTTTTTATACGGAACAGTAGCTTGGATGTGCATTACTTTGCTTATTAGCCTGATTTGAGGCCACTAGATTTTTATTTTTTCTCATGAATTTGTCCCCCTTCATTTAGATCTTCAGTATTTAGTTTGATTGAGCTCATTTTGCTATAACATTCTAAGAGTCAACGTGATACTTAGATATGTTATTTTATTTTATTATTATTATTTTTTTTCTTTTTGTTATTTCGAGGTTCTAACTCCTCATTATTATTTTTGGTTGCANCCATAAAGAGTTATTGACCGTTGGACAAACAACTTTGTCCATTCTGATTGGTGTAGTACGCTGACGCCTCACCAACCTCTGACACGACAGCTTTACAACTGTACCCCATTATAGATCTGGACGAGAGAACTCAGCCAGGGACCAGGTCCCTGCATTTGTGAGGATAATCAAAACACCTAGAATATAACATTTCCCCCCTTTTTGATAATGACACACAAATATTCCTCACACTGAGTTTATTCATTCATTTCACTGTCAGCAGTCCCAATAACAAGGATCTGATTCCTTGTTAGATCTTTGAGTTTGTTAAATCATCAAAACTTAACATCAACTCCAAAATAACAATGTATCCGAAATTAGGACGCAATGTATTGAGACGTTTTGGGATGTATCCGAATTCCACCAAATTTAAGGAATTTTATGATTTGGAAAAGAGTAAGAATATGATATAATTAGCTTTTAATATTATGAATTTTGTGTAAAACTCTCATATTCTTATTATTATTAGTTATTACTACATAATTATCATAAAATTCTCTATTTGTTATAGTAACATCCAATAGGTCATGTATTTGTCTACTCAGAAACTATGTTGCATTTGCAAAAAAGACTCAACTTTGATGTTGGGTCTTATTCAATATTAATCATGTTACTATATGACATACGACCAATTCAAAATAAAAATTGACTGGGGTTGACGATGAGTGTGCCTCTTTTTTCTTTTCCACAAGACTTCCAAAGTTCTTTATGTGTGTTTTATTATAATAGGAAGGTACACATTTTGTTTTAATTTATTATCAGGTTTTGATTTGATACGGAGTTTTAAAAAATAAAAATATTTTGAATTTTATGATTGTCAACTACAGATATGTAGAATGTATCAATGTTTTTTAATTGTATGGTTTGAAACATGTCAAATGCAAAGTTAACATTGAAGAATTGCAAAAAATGAAAAACGACACTATTCTTTTTTAAAGTTAAAAATGAAGAATTGCAATAAATGAAAAACGACACTATTCTTTATTAAACGGACTACTACTTGAGGACTTTCCAAAGAATGTGTTGTTGTGTCTATCATTTCTCATTTTAATAATAAAAGTCGATTGTTTACTTGAACAAAATGTTTCATATTGATAGTGAAAGTGTACTATCTTAGAAAATTGTATGGTAAGATATTAATCCTTATCAAAATTTTCTTTCACCTTCGAGTTGGAAGTGAGAGGTGATTACCATCCGAGCAACTCCCTCTCGTCGAATATCATAACAAGTAGAATTCCCTTTTATTAAGCTTCTTGGAAAGACTTATCAAGGAACTTGAGAGACCCTTTGCAACAAACTTCATATATAGGCTTATTGAAAAAATGAAATGCATTTTTCTTTTTAGTCAGTTCCGAAAAGAATACTTTATGTTTCTATATTTAGTACTCCCTCCGTCCCTTTTTAGTTGTCCACTTTAGAAATGACACACAGATTAAGGCAACAATGATTAGCACAGTGAAGTTACAATTTTACCCTTATGACAATTTTTCACTTCAAAATTACAACCACTTATTTGAATTCAAGTGAAATAAATTGGAGGGAAACAACATACACTTTTACAATTTTCAAGAAGTGTAAATAAGGGTATAATATGAAAAAAATTGTTGTCCTTTCTTGATTTGTCAAAATGGACAATTAAATAGGGACAACTAAAAAAGGAAATATGGACAAGTAAATAGGGACGGAGGGAGTAATATTTAACTTGAAAATGTCTATATATAGTCAGACAAACATTTATGACTTGTTTTAAACCATAAGTTTCAAATGTCAACTTTTTTTTCTTAAACTTCGTGTCAAATCAAATAATATCACATAAATTGAGATGGAGAAAGTTTCAATTATGAGGTAGGCAATCCGACATCATAATAATATCATCATTTGAAACTTGATATCTTACGTAAGGGAGGTTAGAAATTAGAATCATTCAAATTGTTAGAGGACTTTGTCCATCATTTGATGTACTCTTTATATAAGTAGATATACATGAGAATGACATATTCAAAACTATAGACTTAATTTTATAATTTGATCAAAAAATATTTTCACGCAATTAGTTTTCTTTGAAAATGAAATTTATAATCTTAAAAATAGAATAAATTATGTATTACAATAAATAAAAATAACAAAATAATATAAAAGAATATTTATACTGATAATGTAGAAAACATATATAAGCTCTTTATTATTACATCTTAATTTAGAGTTTAAGCCGCAATAGAAATTTACCTGCACCAAACTAATGCATGCTAGGCATGTGTCTTTGGTATGCACATTTTGTACTTAACTATGATCAACTCTAATATGTATTTTCACATTACCTTTTAAATACTAAAATTAATTTTATTGGTTTAATCAGTAATCACCCATTACGGATAAATATTTAAGTAAACTAACTTGAACGGCGAAACAAAAACAAAACATAGAACAACGTAACTATAATGCCACTATATATTAATGAATTAATTTGTTGTTTGTCATGTTGACTAAGTCAACCATAAAGAGTTATTGACCGTTGGACAAACAACTTCATCCATTCTGATTGGTGTAGTACGCTGACGTCTTACCAACCTCTGACTCGACAGCTTTACAGTTGTACCCCATTATAGATCTGGACGAGAGAACTTAGCCAGGGACCAGGTCCCTGCATTTGTGAGGATAATTAAAACACCTAAGAAAATAACATTTTCCCCCTTTTTTGATGATGACTCACAAATATTCCTCACACTGAGTTTATTCATTCATTTCAATGTCAGCAGTCCCAATAACAAGGATCTGATTCCTTGCTAGATCTTTAAGTTTGTTAAATTTTCAAAACTTGACATCAACTCCAAAATAACTTTTTCCCCCATTTTGATGATAACATACTTATTCACCAGTTCCCCTTATCAACAAGAATTCTTCAGGTAACTGGAGTTTCATTATCCCCGAAGTTTGTCAAATCATCAAAACATCAAAATAACATTTTCCCCCTTTTTGATTATGACAAACAACTTCTTCCCCCTATCGGCATGACCAGGTCCTCTTCAAGTAGCTAGCATTGATTCCCCCTATCGCCATGACCATGTCTTTTTCAAATAGCTAGCATTTATTCCCCTTATCGGCATGACTATGACTTCTTCAAGTAGCTAGCATTTATTCCCCCTATCGGCTTGACCCTGTCTTCTTCAAGGTAGCTAACATCATTGATCTCATACCTTTAACATTTCATTGATCTCATACCTTCAACAATTATTTTCCCCCATTTGACATCATAAAAAAGGGTTAAAACAGTAAACCAAGTTGACAGAAATGCAGTCTAAGCAAATTCATGGCCACTTGGGCAACATTGAGCATGAGTAAAAATACATAAAGTAATGAGACAAGTCAGTAGAAGCAAGACATATTTCATTCAGAAATAAAAGATCAGCCACTAAAGCATTGCACATAATATTACAAATGAGAACCAAAACAATGCCCACTGAGTTTCGATAGAGAAGGGAAGAATGAGGATTGATATGAGATTTAGGAAGAGAGGGGATGACTTAGGAGCAAGGGATTGAAAGAATAGAATTAATGGAGCATATCCCTTAGCATGGTACTTTTAGAAGCCTCTATTGAAGTTCACATTCTTCACTGCCCAGACTTCATGTTGAATCTTCAAAGCTGCCAATTTTTTTTTTCAACCTGGTCCCTCTGATAATGATGTGTTAGAAGCTGTGCCTTCAGGCAAACCATTTCAGTATCCTTGTTAGCAAGATCAATTGTCATAGCTTCTAACACTAGCCTGGGTTTCTCATAACATAAAGATTGGTAAAATCAAATTTACCCAAAGCCTCCGCGATGAATAGATCAATAATTGAGGAACCAAAAAGAAAATTTCATTTCATTTTTTTTAAATCAGACACCCTCCTATTCAGAATACTTTCAGTTCTTAGAATATCAACTTCCCCCTTTTGAACAACATCTTTTCCACATCTTCCTTTTGCTAGGTGGACCTGGTCCCCCTTTTCACTTAAACCATCTTCATCATAAAAATCTCCAGTAAGAACAAAGAGTTTAACCATTTGAAGTGTTTTTTAAAGAGGAGAAAATAGGATTTTAAAAACTTCTGATCTTGGAAGGGGATTTGAAAAAAAATATGGAGTATAAAGGAAGTGAAATGGTGTATTATGTGAAAGAGGATGTCATTTAGGTATTCAAAAGATGGGACAACGATCAGATACCTAAATGACAGACATGTGGCAAATGTAACGGTTCACATGCATAATTCAAACTGCAATGTTAAGAGTGCTAACCTTCGAGAACGGACCAGATCCCTCTCTGTAGTTTGAATGTGATTGCATATATCTGTCCTGACCTCTCCTTTCCTTTAGCCCTTTTTCCAAGTGTGTATACCTATAAAAGGTATGAAACTGAATTTGCTAAACATACATAACTGAAAAGCAAAGATACCTTCATGAGGGAGTTGATTGCTTCAGACAGGATCCATTCAAAAAAGTTTTAGCATTCCCAACATTAGTTTGATTATTTCAGCTAGATCTTTAAGAGCTTCAAGATGCTGCTTGATCCACATGAGTTGAGCCCATCAAGCTGCACTTGCTACACTCTCTGCCTCAGTTGTTGAAAGAGCAACCGAATCTTGCCTTTTAGTTTCCCATGAGTGAGAGATCAGCCGATAACATAAGCCACTCCTAAGGTACTCTTTCCATCAACTTGATACCCAGCATAATCAACATCACATGTTCTTCCAAATCAAAAAGTCTCCTGATGAATAGAATATAACCAGGTCCCTGTTATCTTCAAATGTCTTCGAATTCTCTTAGCAGCCCTCAAATGTGATTCATTTGTACAAAAATGAAGTCAATGAACCAGGTTCATCAGCATCTAGCTTCAAGTTAGTGCCCATGAGAGTATGAATTGTCTAGGCATCCATAACATGAAATTTTTTCCGCAGCTTTTTTGAACTGGTACCAGGTCCATGTCTTTGATTAGACATCAATTGCCCTGAATGTTGTGCTAACTTCTTCTCTGTAGCTAAGGTCCTATGAGAGTATACAACTGGTCCTTGCCTAGGGCTTCAATGAAGATGTCGGCCACTTGATCTTCCATTTTACAAAACTTCATGATGACATTACCCCTCTTTATCATTGTTTTGACTTCAAGTATGTTAAGCCATTTGAGCAGCTCCTTGATGACCTTTTCTTGACAAACAAGGGTATTTTTAGAGATTTTATGAATTTGTAGCTCTAAGAAGAAATCTCCCATCATGCTCATTTAAAACTCACTATCTATGAATGCGGCAAACTTTTCACACGACTCAAAATGTTGCTCCAAAGATGACATCATCGATATACACTTGAATGATCAGCAGTTTATTTCCTTGTGATTTCAAAAAGAGAATTTTATCAATTTTACCTCTTTTGAAACCATTGTTGAGAGGAACTTGGACAACCTGTCAGCTGGTTGGGAAACCAAGTGTCATACTTTGCTTCTTTCAAATTGAGCTTTATTAGCTTCTTCATAATCATCTCCAGAATTCACATTATCAGTTTGAACTGCATTATCTTTGTTCAGCACTATCCACAGGACCGGGTCCCTTGTTAGGTTCATCATATGCATCAGCTTCCTTGGGACTTGTGAAGAGGATATTATTTAGCAAGCCCACTGTTTAGACCGTCTCTCTGAATCTGAAGTATCTCTTCCATCTCTGAATCTTCTTTGTTTTGCAACTTACTTCTCAATTCTTCCAGGCTTATCAAAAATAACATGAACATCTTTTTTTCAATGCACACATTTTTATACACCGGATAAGCCTTGCTGGAGGATGAATATCCCACATATACTCTTCGAACTTCATTGAGATTAAGCTTCTCAATGTCATAATTTTGGTCACAAAACATGTAACATTCATCACTTCAGCCTGAAGGTTCTTTGAAATATTAAAAGCCTGCATATTTCACCTGAACGATGGTCTGATCTGGTTCTCTTTAACACTAGTGTCACAACCTTTGTCATCTGCAAATTTCATTTTGTGCAGATTGGGGACCAGGTCCTTTGACACAAGTTTGTGTAGTAGAGAAACATTCACAAGAGCACGTCTCTCATGTCATATCTCAGCATTCTCACTTTGAGAACTAAGGCAAGTGAGACTGTCTCAACGAGCAATAATCAGATCAGCAATATACATGTTCTTGCATCTTTTTTCTTTCAAAATCATCGCTTGAGAAAGCAAGTTTGTGACTATATGTTCTTTCTGATAAGAACTTAACTTTATTTCATTCATCACACATCTATGAAACACTTGAAAGATTGTACTTCAACCATTGACATAGTACACATCCTCAAAAGTGTGTTCCATAGATTTCCCAAACATATCTGCCCCAAAAAAATATATCCTTTCTTGCCATCGCCAAATGAGACACCTCCACCTTGAAGTGCCCTGAGAGAGAGGAAAATTTGTAATTTTCACAGTCGTGTGCTTTGAGCATCCACTTATTCATAAACCAACATTGACTGTTACTACCTCCTCTCACTTGCATAGCAAATCACTTGTTAGCCTTGTGAATCCACTTGAGATGGAGTTCCCAAAAACTATCAAGAGGCTTAATAAGAAACCTTCCAGTTCATGGTGGCAAAATATTCTTACTGAATCAGTATCTGGGACTAAGTACCTTCTTTTTGTCAACTTTACAAAACATTACTTGATTTTCTTTAGTCTTTCTCAAGGATTCACAATTTCTCTTCAGGTGGCCATTTCTTCCACAGCGGGTGCATAACAAGTTATTGGACACAAACACATACTTGCTATGAAGATTATATGGAGGTTCTATCTTTCGACACCCCAAGCCTTTCCCACTGTTAAATTTTCTGATTTTCCAATTTTGAAAGAATCATTGAGGAGTCAGTCAATTTCAAGGACTGATTTAGCTCTTCTTTAACTTTACTGAGATCTTTTGCTAACTGTGAGTTTCTTTCGAATGCTGCAACTAGCTTAGACTCAGAAATTTTAAGACTTCCCTCTAAATTAAGTTCAAAGCGACTTCCCTCTAAATTAAGTTCAAAGCTACTAAGTTTTATTTTTCCACTCTTAGAGGTATCAGATCCCTCTTTAGTTTGACGACTTTTCGTCTCTAGAATACTTAGCCTCACATTCATTTCAAACAGCTGTGAAGTAAGGGTGGTTTTTTCATCTTCACTTCGGTTTAGATTTTCACTCAAAAGTAAATTTTCAGTTGTTAACTTATTAACAGAGTCAATCAAAACAGCAACAAGTTTTCTCAATCTTTTAATTGACAAGGTATCTAAATCACTTTTAAGATCGAAGAAAGTTACCTCATCTTTGTCATCTTCATCATCAGATTTAGCCATCAATGAGAATATTGAGTTGAATACATTTTCTTCATCCTTGACAACCATCATAGAAACATTTCCATGATGTTTAGACTCCTCAGAGTCGCTGGAAGGATTTCCCCATACAACAAAGGCCTTTTTCACCACCTGATTAGCATTGGCCTTTCGCCCAACATAGTTAGGGACCTGGTCCCTATGCTTATCTTTGTCTCCTCTGGCATAGTCTTGAAACTCATGTTTGGGTTTTGGACAGTCTTTCATGAAATGTCCTGGCTTTCCACACTTGTGGCAAAGAACATTTGCATTTGTTGTTCTGCTAGAGTTGCCCTTTCTCTGAAATCCTCCATGCTTTTTGACTATTTTTGAAACCTTCTAGTAAAAAAAACAATCTCTTCTTCATCTACAAAAGCATCATTTTGAGATGCCTTCAGTGCAACAAATTTGTCTTTCTTTCCTTCCTTCTTGGATGAATTCTGTAGTTTGTTCAACTCATAGGTTTGCAAGTTGCCTATCAAATCATCCATTGTAAGGGTCTTCAGATCTCTTGCTCCAGTGATGGCATTCACTTTGCTCTCCTATGATTTGGGAATAACTTGAAGGATTTTTTAAACTTTCTTGCTTGGATGAATGGGTTCACCAAGACAACAAAGTTCATTTGTGATAGACGTGTAAATCTGGAGTGCATCTCATGAATGTTTTCACATTCCTTCATGATAAAGTTCTCATACTGAGTTGTCAACATGTCAACCTTGGGCTCCTTAACTTGAGTAGTCCCTTCGTGGGCTGTCTTCAAGAAGGCCCATATTTACTTGGCCGTTTCACAAGCCGAAATTCTGTTGTATTCGTCTGCTCCTATTTCACATTCCAGCAACTTCTTGGCTTTATAATTTTTCTCGATCTTCTTTCTGTCTATATTATCATATTCTCTTCTAGACTTAGGAACCACCCGAGTTAGATCTCCCTCTTTTACGTCCTTAGTAGGAACATAAGGACCATCAAGCACCACATCCCAGAGCTCGCTGTCTTCTGCCATAATATAATCGTGCATTCTATTCTTCCACAACCTATAGAAGTGGTCGTTGAAACGAGGAGGACGTGTGGTAGATTGACCTTCTTCCAGACTTGGAGTGTATGTGTCCACTAGTGACCACGGGACCAGGTCCCAGCAGAATAACAGTGCAGAAAGTAAATATCACAATATAAAACAGCACAAGATTTTTACGTGGAAACCTCTTTGATCAAGGGAGTAAAACCATGACCTGTCTCACCAAGATTTTCCAAACTGTTTTTACTAATCTTCTCAAGCAAAAGTAAAACATAGTTTACACCACAACAATGAGATTAACCTCATAATCTCACACTAAGTAATACAACGATTACTTAACCGAGCCTAAGCAGATACCACACTGCCCACTAAGCTACCTACCTCTAGATAACTTAGACTTCAACTAAGCAAATACAACATTGCCAACTAAATCACCTACCACTAGATGAGTTAGAATTTTGACTAAGCAGCAACAATGTTACCCACTAAATCAGTTGACCTTAACTGACTTAGACTTTTGGTAGAACAGAATGAAGGTCTAATTCCTTTATAGATTAGGAGTAGATTTACAATATAAGCACATGAGACACAAAACTCTAAATACAACAAAGACTATTCAATACTCCATTTGGTCCTTTGTTGATATGAGCAATGTTCTTCCTTGAAGATGACCTTCTTTTCAAGCTTATAAATTTTTAGAGAAAATCCAAGTTTTTGTTTGCCAAATCTTAAGTTTGTGTTTTGTTGGTAGACTATATTAAAATGAACACAAACTCCTTGGGACCGCCCATTGGCTGAGAGCCTGCCTCTATGGAAGGATGTGCACCTACCACATCAGAAGTGGCAGCTTTTCTGACAGCTATCTTGTCGTCCTTTCACATACGCAGTCTTGCAGGGACCAGGTCCCTTGCAAACTTTTCTTCGTGAGTTCTTGAGAAGACTTGCTGGCTCTCTCTCCTTTTGAATTAATGAATTAATTTGTTGTTTGTCATGTTGACTAAGTCAACCATAAAGAGTTATTGACCATTGGACAAACAACTTCGTCCATTCTGATTGGTGTAGTACGTTGACGCTTCACCAACCTCTGACATGACAGTTTTACAGTTGTACCCCATTATAGATCTGGACGAGAGAACTCAGCCAGGGACCAGGTCCCTGCATTTGTGAGGATCATCAAAACACCTAGAATATAACATTTTTCCCTTTTTTGATGATGACAGTCAAATATTCCTCACACTGAGTTTATTCATTCATTTCATTGTCAGCAACCCCAATAACAAGGATATGATTCCTTGTTGGATCTTTAAGTTTGTTAAATCATGAAAACTTAACATCAACTCCAAAATAACAATGTATCCGAAATTAGGATGCAATGTATTGAGACGTTTTGGGATGTATCCGGATTCCATCAAATTTAAGGAATTTTGTGATTTGGAAAACAGTAAGAATATGATATAATTAGCTTTTAATATTATGAATTTTGTGTAAAACTCTCATATTATTATTATTATTATTATTATTATTATTATTAGTTATTACTACATAATTATCATAAAATTCTCTATTTGTTATAGTAACATCCAATAGGTCATGTAATTGTCTACTCAGAAACTATGTTGCATTTGCAAAAAAGACTCAACCTTGATGTTGGGTCTTATTCAATATTAATTATGTTACTATATGACATACGACCAATTCAAAATAAAAATTGACTGGGGTTGACGATGAGTGTGCCTCTTTTTTCTTATCCACAAGACTTCCAAAGTTCTTTATGTGTGTTTTATTATAATAGGAAGGTACATGTTTTAATTTATTATCAGGTTTTGATTTGATACGGAGTTTTAAAAAATAAAAATTTTGAATTTTATGGTTTCAACTAAAGATATGTAGAATGTATCAATACTTTTTTATCGTATGGTCTGAAACATGTCAAATACAAAGTTAAAATTAAAGAATTGCAAAAAATGAAAAACGACACTATTCTTTTTTAAACGGACTACTACTTGAGGACTTTCCAAAGAATGTGTTGTTGTGTCTATTATTTCTCATTTTAATAATAAAAGTTGATTGTTTACTTGAACAAAATATTTCATATTGATAGAGAAAGTGTACTATCTTAGAAAATTGTATGGTAAGATATTAATCCTTATCAAAATTTTCTTTCACATTTTCCTCTATATTAGGTCTTCATTTTCTTCCCAAAAGTCAAAATGCACTCTTAAATACCTAACATTGACAAAGGAAAAATAAAGAGTATTTTTTTTTAACCCTCCATAGGAGCTCCCACCCCCTTTTGCTCCCTTGGTGACTCGAACTCGCAACATTCGAGTTGGAAGTGAGGGGTGCTTACCATCCGAGCAACTCCCTCTCGTCGAATATCATATCAAGTAGAATTCCCTTTTATTAAGCTTCTTGGAAAGACTTATCAAGGAACTTGAGAGACCCTTTGCAACAAACTTCATATATAGGCTTATTGAAAATATGAAATGCACTTTTCTTTTTAGTCAGTTCCGAAAAGAATACTCTATGTTTTTAGATTTAGTAATAATTTAACTTTAAAATGTCTATATATAGTCACACAAACATTTATGACTTGTTTTAAATCATAAGTTTCAAAAGTCAACTTTTCTTTCTTAAATTTCTTGTCAAATCAAATAATATCACATAAATTGAGACATAAAAAGTTTCAATTATGAGGTAGGCAATCTGACATAATAATAATATCATCATTTGAAACTTATTATCTTACGTAAGGAAGGTTAGAAATTAGAATTATTCAATTGTTAGAGGACTTTGTCCATCATTTAATGTAGTCTTTATAAAAGTAGATATACATGAGAATGACATATTCAAAACTGTAGACTTAATTTTATAATTTGATCAAAAAAATATTTTCACGCAATTAGTTTTCTTTAAAAATGAAATTTATAATCTTAAAAATAGAATAAATTATGTATTACAATAAATAAAAATAACAAAATGATATAAAAGAATATTTATACTGATAATGTAGAAAACATATATAAGCTCTTTATTATTACATCTTAATTTAGAGTTTAAGCCGCAATAAAAATTTACCTGCACCAAGCATTCACACCAAACTAATGCATGCTAGGCATGCGTCTTTGGTATGTATATTTGGTACTTAACTATGATCGACTCTAATATGTATTTTCACATTACCTTTTAAATACTAAAATTAATTTTATTGGTTTAATCAGTAATCACCCATTACGGATAAATATTTAAGTAAACTAACTTGAACGGCAAAACAAAAATAAAACATAGAACAACGTAACTATAATGCCACTATATATTAAAGCTCCATAGTGAAATTGGGTAACACATGTATGATCTAATCGTTAATGAAATGGATAAGGTGCACGCAAGTTAATACATCAATTTTATTATAAAAAAATAAAAAGAAATTTCGTACTTAACAAGAAAGCAAAAATAATAAAACACTGTCGTTGAAAACTTGGAACAAATTCAAAATTTTCAATATTATATTGTTTGCCATTTAATTTTCTGCCCAACCCTAACTGTCCTAGGTTTGTGATAGAAAATAAATGGAATAAATTGGCTTTAGCATTTATTAATAAAATACAGGGATAAAAATTGTCGACATTAGAAGTTGCTGCATAAGAATGAAATAATCTTAAGACTTAAGTTATTAAATATATAGTTGACCATATAGCTGCTAATTAATTTGTCATTTCTTTATCATCAAAAAAACACAGCAGTAGCAGTTTTTTTTTAAAAAGAATATTAATTTACTATATGTCCATGATAAATTGGTTAATTGAAAAGATTATTAAACGTACGTTTTACTTGCCTTAGACTCTAACAAAAACTTAAGACTATCATAATAATGTTATATTCAGTGTAATCTCATAAATGAGATATTCTAAAATCTTCGACTCAAGTAATAACATATCCAATGTAATCTCACAAATGAGATATCTATGTAATTTTTGCTCATACCTTATATGAAAATAAAAAATTATTTCTAATAGATCCTCGATTTAATATAATAACATATCGAATATAATCTTGCATATGTGATAATATTCTAACAAAAATGATATGTACATAATCTTGTTTCAACTTTATGAAGATGAAGAAGTTATTTACGATAGATCCTTCGCTGACCCACAACTATTATTTTAAAAATGTGAAGACTATATGAAAAATCCTACATCATATTAGGAAACCACATAGAAGGGACTAGAAAGTGGATGAATCAATGCAAAAGAATACTAATCCCCAAAGTTATGGGGAAAAGGGAACATCAATTACACCTCCACGCAAACTTAAGAAGACAGCAAATTCAAGCACCTTTTTAGGTTGTTTACATGTGAAAATGTTTTTCACGAAATATCTTTTTTTTGGATAATATTTTTTCTGGAAAATAAATGAGACATTTATTTATTTTCAGTGTTCAGTAAAGAAGCATCAAATAATATTATCTCATAAATATTTTATATAATCTAGATAAATATTATAGAATAAGAATTGAAGGGTACGTAGGTGTATGAGGTGGTGCGGCTCTTGGAGGGTGATGGTGGCCGCAAGCAGAGGCGGAGCTAGGTGGGGTTCATGAGTTCGGACGAATTCACTAGCTTTTCGTAGACTTTATATTTGTATTAGAAAATTATAAAAAATTATGTATATTAACTTGTGAATCCCAAACAAATTGATTTAGCACCCCCAAATTTTTAACTTTGGCTCCGCCTCTGGCCGCAAGCCGGTGTGTTGAAGGGTGGGGAGGAGACAATTAGTAGAAAGCTATTTAGAAAGTTTATTTTCACTTCCATTGAAAAAATAATTTTTCACATTTAAAAAAAAATATTTTCGCAAAAAATTGATCAACTAAACATAAAAAAAAAAAAATTTAAAATATTTTTCTCTGTAGCAGACATAAATAATATGTTCAAACAGTAGAAAATTCGAGGTACATACTTAGATCAATAGATAATATATAGTATGTGTACGTATTTATGTTGAAATTGTAAAAGCAAAGTTGTTAACGCGCAAAGAACATATTCAGATAATGTTGTTTTACTGCACTGAAATTCCTGGAAACTCCCAGTAGTAATTATTGATTCGAATTAAAATAAAAAATTCAAATCTGAAAATATTGTTCTTCCTTTTAGATTTGTTTTGCGTTTTCACCTCTTTTATAGATTCTATAATACAACTCATTTTCACATTTCTTAGAATTTGTGTAGAGACAAATTCATGATATAAGTTTTATAGGTGATCTTTAAGAATTTTCAGCCATATACTTTTAAAGTTATGTATGGAGTAATATTTATTATTTATAACAAGTTTACTAAATTTCTTAATATAAATTTATGCTCCATATTGAAAGTAGTTAATTTAGATGTATTCGATCCTCTGGATTAATTTATTGAGTAGTGAATTTCTATATAGATGGATAGAGATAATTTAGTAGAAAACATGAAATGATAATTCTTGCAAGTTTAGCAGGGAAAAATGTTTAACACGACACAATTAAGACAAGGCGAGCATAGAGGGGCAGATGAGTGTTCATTTAAATTTTGAGTCACTTTGATTACGAATGATATATTAATTTTAAATGACAAAATTAAGAAGTATATCAGACTTTTTTTTCTTTTATTTATGTAGTAAATGATGAGTTCTTTAGTAACAATTATAACTCTGCTATTAAACTAGACCGACCAGGTTTGGATTTCAAATTTGTCGGAAAGATTAGGTATGTTTGATAGTTCAATATATGAGAAAAAAGCTCGATTTATTTGAATACAAATCTTACTAGGCCCTATGCTTTAAAATTGTGGTCCCACTTTTTATTTCAAAGTTTTCATTGATATGTTTTTATTATTGTACACCCTTAAGATGATCATGTTCCCCGCAAAAAACAACGAAATAGTGCTCACTAGCCATTTTTTCGACCTCATCTCTAAGAAAAATAATCATTTTTTAAAATTCGACAAGTAAAACTTCATGACAATATCCTGGAACTTTACATGTGAAATTTGAAACTTCAGAACAATAGCTATTTACAAACACTAAAACGTTAACTATTTGTAACTTTACCAAAAATAAATTCATCCAAATAGTGTGGAAGGAAGCTGGAAATGCTTGGACATTACAAAAAAACACATCACCTCCAATGGATACATAATTAAAGTCAATAAATTGCCGTTATAACGTCTTACGCGGGGCATACTTTAGCTTCACTATAAAAGGATCGTCCATGAAACAAATTTGTTCATCCAATTCCAAACACAATTGAATCTTTTCTCTCGTATATCAATTAACTACATCTCAATCCTGAACTAGTTAAGTTTCGTCGATCGCCATACATACTACAAACATTAATTTCATTAACCTCGCATTTTCCACCTTTACATAGTCAAAGAAAGACTTGTCCATGATGTTTCAAGCAAACTTGCATTATCTCTGCATGAACATTACACTTGATTTGCCATCTGAAGTTGATTTCTCCAGCAAAAAAAGATGGCACTTAGCTTTTGCTACAATCTATTGTTCCAGAGCTTTTAAAATTAAGACCAGCACTAAAGCACTACATGGAGCTGCCTACAATCCAAAAAAAGCACTTCATGAATCGACTGATACAATCGCGATTGATGTAGTTCAAGACCACCCTTTTTTCTCAGGCATTGATCAGTCAAGTCTATCTAAGCTTGTCAAGGATAAAAGCGTTGACGAACTTGCTAACCTTGGAGGTGTACAAGGTGTTGCTGCTTCTCTCAAAAGTGATACAACTGATGGTGTAAGCGGAGATCAAGAAGATGTAGCACGTAGACATGAGGCTTTTGGAAGCAACACGTATCGTAAGCCACCTAGTAAAAGTTTCTTCATCTTTGTTTGGGAATCATTCAAAGATCCTACTATCATTATACTTTTGCTCTGTGCTGCTCTGTCTCTTGGGTTTGGAATTAAGGAGCACGGACTGAAAGAAGGATGGTATGATGGAGGGAGTATTTATGTCGCGGTGTTTCTTGTCATTGCTGTTTCGTCTATTAGTAATTTTAGACAAAACAGACAGTTTGATAAGCTATCCAAAGTGAGCAAAAATATTCCAGTAGAAGCTGTTAGAAATGGAAGGCGCCAACAGATATCAATTTTTGAAATTGTTGTTGGAGATGTCATTTGCTTGAAGATTGGAGATCAAGTCCCTGCTGATGGGATTTTGGTAGAAGGCCATTCTTTACAAGTGGATGAATCTAGCATGACAGGTGAAAGTGATCACGTCGCGATTAATATCAGCCAAAATCCATTCTTGATTTCTGGCACGAAGGTTGTCGATGGCTATGGCATGATGCTTGTGACATCGGTTGGAATGAACACGACCTGGGGTGAAATGATGAGCCAAATCAGCAGTGATTCTAATGAGCAAACTCCTCTCCAAGAACGACTCAACAAGCTTACTACATCGATTGGTAAAGTTGGGTTGCTAGTTGCTTTCTTAGTTCTCGTTGTCCTATTGGTTAGATACTTTACTGGGACGACAAAAGATGAGAATGGGAACAAAGAATTCAACGGGAGCAAGACATCATCTGATGATGTGATCAATGCTGTGGTGGGAATTGTTGCTGCTGCTGTTACCATTGTTGTTGTCGCGATTCCTGAAGGCTTGCCTTTAGCTGTTACACTTACTCTGGCTTATTCCATGAAGAGAATGATGGCTGATCAGGCAATGGTTAGAAAGCTCTCCGCATGCGAGACTATGGGATCTGCCACCACCATCTGTACAGACAAAACAGGTACTCTTACATTAAATAAGATGACCGTAACAAAGTTTTTCTTAGGCAAACAGCACGTGAAGGCAGAATGTCATACATCAATTTCAGCAAAAGTTCTTGAACTATTCCATCAAGGGGTTGGATTAAACACTACAGGTAGTGTTTTCAAGTCCTCCGATCCATCTTCCAGCTTTGAGTTCTCAGGCAGCCCTACTGAAAAAGCTATTCTTTCATGGGCTGTTATGGAACTGAACATGGATATGGATCAAATGAAAAGAAATTTCAACATTCTACATGTGGAAGCTTTCAATTCGGAGAAAAAGAAGAGCGGTGTCCTGATCAAGAACATTACTGATGGCACAATTCATGCACATTGGAAAGGTGCTGCTGAAATGATTTCAAGAATGTGCTCCCACTACTATGATCCAGAAGGGAACGTAAAACCTCTCGACCAATCAGATAAGGAAGAATGTGACAGGATAATTGAAGGAATGGCTGCCAGCAGCCTGAGATGTATCGCATTCGCACACAAGCAAGTGCCAAAAGCTGAGCAGAAGGATAATGAACATATGCACGGAAATGTTCCAGACAACTCTTTCATTCTTTTGGGCTTTGTTGGCCTAAAAGATCCATGTCGTCCAGGCGTGAAGAAAGCAGTGGAAGATTGCCAAAATGCTGGTGTGAACATCAAGATGATCACTGGTGACAACGTGTTCACTGCAAAAGCCATAGCAACAGAATGTGGGATTCTCCATCCTAATCAGGAAGCAGATGAAGGAGCAGTCATAGAAGGTGAAGAATTTCGCAACCTAACAGATGAAGTACGGATGGAGAGAGTGGAGAAGATACGTGTGATGGCAAGATCATCCCCTTTTGACAAACTTCTAATGGTGCAGTGCTTGAGAAAGAAAGGTCATGTGGTCGCAGTGACAGGTGATGGAACGAATGATGCACCAGCTTTAAAGGAAGCAGATATAGGACTTTCTATGGGAATTCAGGGCACTGAAGTAGCTAAAGAGAGTTCTGATATTGTCATCTTGGATGATAATTTTGCTTCAGTTGCCACAGTTTTGAAATGGGGAAGGTGTGTCTATAACAACATCCAGAAATTCATCCAATTTCAGCTCACAGTAAATGTGGCTGCGCTCGTGATCAATTTTGTAGCAGCTGTTTCATCTGGTGAGGTACCACTCACAGCAGTACAGTTGCTGTGGGTAAATTTGATCATGGACACATTAGGGGCATTAGCACTTGCGACAGAGAAGCCAACCGAGGAACTCATGAAGAAGAAACCAGTCGGTAGGACTGCACCGCTTATCACCAACATTATGTGGAGAAATCTAATGGCTCAGGCCTTATATCAGATTGCTGTTTTATTGACCTTACAATTCAGAGGAGAATCAATCTTTGGTGTCAGCAAGAGGGTAAACGATACATTGATCTTCAACACATTTGTTCTTTGCCAAGTGTTCAATGAATTCAACGCACGAAACCAGGAGAAGAAGAATGTCTTTAGGGGAATACACAAGAACAAGTTGTTCATGGCAATCATCGGAATAACATTGGTTCTCCAAGTGGTGATGGTGGAGTTCCTAAAGAAGTTTGCAAATACAGAGAGGCTGAATTGGGGGCAATGGGGAATCTGCATTGGATTTGCAGCTGCATCTTGGCCAATTGGTTGGCTTGTCAAGTGCATTACTGTCCCAGAGAGACCAATCTTCAGTTATCTCAGGTTAAAATAATGTAAATTTAGATGTTCATTTTTGTTGGTCCATAAGCTAGTTTGTTGTGAAATGGTTGATTTATGTTGCATTCATTTATTACTCACTACTTGTATTTCTCTATGGTATGTTTCTAAATAAAGAGTTGTACAGAATTCTTCTACTACAGTTACAAAGCATAGATTTACAGTTAAAAATTGCTAAAATATCAAATTCTGAACTCACATTTTTTAAAACTTAAAAGTGCAATGGAATCACCTTAAGAGTTGAACATATCTAAAGATGTCAAGTCCAGAGTTTCTCCCTTTGCATATCCAAATTTCTCCACCTCTCAGTAGTAAAGACTAAAGATATTCAACAAATAAACTGAATTAACTAAAGTCAATTTTTTGGACCTACAAAAAAAACTTAGATTTTTTATGAAAGCTTCTAGAATGATCTACTCTTAAAGCTAGATCTAAAAGTTCTAGATTCATAGCTAGAAGATGAAGTTATCCAGATTTTTAAATCTACAATAATTTCTAGAAGCATCGAGACAAGTAAAAATAGAGATGACATTAGGCATTCTCTTATCCAAAATCTTCCTTAACGATATTGAACTAGCCGAACTTTTCCCGATTATACTTTTCTTCTGCTATTCTCTACGTAGACAAAGTCCATTTTCCTAATTCAACCCTTGTCAATCATCATAGAATTCAGAATGCAATAAAACTTGTTTTCAGGTTGATCACAGCAGGGTTCAGAAGTGGAAAATGTGTGTAATATGGATCCCAAGGGATGAGAAGAGATGTCAGTTTGTTACCTCTTTCAGTTTATGCAATATAGACTGATCGCCGATCACCGATCGCCGATGCAATGCCTGAGAATTTTCAGTCGGAAGTACTTTCCGGCACCGTTGATTTTGTATCTCTCTTCCTAATTTGACCTACTCAGTCACGCATCAATTTGGGGATTGGAAAGTTGAAAGATGAATGAAATCATGTGACACTGATAGCAGAATTAGAGCCTTCCTTTCCAATTACTTTTCGCGCCACTATGATATATTACAAAGACATTGTTTCTACTATCTGAATTGAAATGTTAACCAGAATTTATTGATTTATCTGTAATGGGTAATTGATTTAGCTGTTTCGATAATGGTTTCTGATTAGTTTCACTATGGATTATCCGTTCTTAATATTTTGATGTTTTTCCTTAACCGGTTAACCTATAATTACATTTATATGTATGTATATAAAATAATTAACTCAGTGTTTAGTTTTGCATACTTTTATTTTTTATTGTCTCAAACTTTTGATTATCCTACAATGTGTCGGTGTTTACTTTTGAACAAGATGCAATCTGTCATACTTTAAATGATTTTCAATTACTATTATTTTGTGTCAAATTGGAACTGTTAAACTGATAACCAAATCAGTAATGATGAGTCACCAATAATCGATAAGCAATATCTTAATGATTCTAAAATTATTTAGCATGTCTATAAATCGATAATCGATAAACTTTAAATTTTAAATAAATCGAATTGATAAACTTTAAATTTGAATAAATCGAATTGATAAACTTTAAATTTAAATCTATACCTTGTTGGACTCGAGCTCCAATATTTTTAGCCTAATTTCTATATAAAACTCTAATTGTGATTGCAAAACACAGAAAAAGAAACACTTGAATATTAAGATTTTGAATAATTAAAATCAAGAAAATAGACAAACTTAATAACTGAAAATAGAATAATTAAGATTCAAATCTTTATTAAATATACAAGCAAATAAGGTGTCTTATTTTTTTTTCTTCAACGATCACAACAGTACTATATCCATTGTGATTCTACAACTAAGATTTTGAGAGAGTGGATATATGCAAAGTCTAAGTATTTTCTTTTTGGAACCTTTTTTCATTCCTAAATTTTGTTTGATGTTCTTGTGCTACCTTATTACTAGTATTTATTATAGTAAGACATCAACCCTTCGGGGTGGCCCAGTGATTTGGGCTTGGGACTTTCATGTTGGAGGTCTTAAGTTCGAAACCCCTGGCCAGCGAAAGCAAGAGGTTTCCTTCTGGGTTGAGCTCGTCGCAAGAGGTTTGCCTTCTGGGTTGAGCTCGTCGCACCAGGCTTGCCTGGTGCGGGTCACCTCTCCTATGTGGTTTGTGAGCTATTACATAGGAGCGGGGGTTTTACCCTGTGCGCACCCAAAGGGTAGCGGCTGCGGGTTTCCCTTGTCATAAAAAAAGAAAATTATTGTCACGCCCCGAGCCTACACCCTGGACGTGGCCGGCACTCGAAGACCATTGCTGGTCCCCAAGCGAACCCTCATCCTGGCTGACTCCAAGCGGAATACTAACTTAAGCATACAAGAGCTTAAAACTGAATAAGAGTTTATAAACTCAACATTACAAATCTTTAACTCAAAAGAAAACTCTGTATAATAGAATATATATACAACTCGCCATAAAAGGCAACTTTAGTCTTCAAAACATTTAACAAAATAAATGAAAAGACTTCTGAAACTCTATTGTCTATCTATGAAGCCTCTAACTGATAAAGATGGAAGCCGGGACAAGACCCACGACCTCCTAACAACTGATACAACTGAAAGGTAAATGAAATCCTCCGGAAGCAAGGAGGCTTGTCATAGCTAACTGGAACTCCCGGATGTATCAACGAATCTCCTGAATACCTGTGTCTGCATCATAAAAAGATGCAGGCCAAATGGCTCAGTACGTGGAATGTACGAGTATGTAAGCTGGAAAGCTAAACAACATAGGCTAGAAGAAAAACTGGAATAAACTGAATAACTTACCTCTTTTCAAACTTTCTCAACTCAAGGAATACTCAAAACTACTCAAACTTACTCAACTCAGAAGATAGATACTGGACTCAGAGACAGATACTCAACTCAAGATATATACTCAACTCAAAGATATATAATTAACTCAAAATATATACTTAACTCAAAGATACTTAACTCAAGGATACTCGACTCTTGAATAACTGAACTCAACCTGACTAACTTCTTTCAATATAAGGCGATTTAAAACAAGTGCGATATAAAGAAAGACTGTTTAAAACATGCTATAAACTCTGTGTGTATACAAGGATACAATAAGCCTGAGATGTATACAGAAATACAATTGAACTGATGTATATAAAATACAATAATTTCTGT
>NC_064288.1:59150614-59175303 GCF_019186545.1 Solanum stenotomum
GATCGTTCCACAAGCTTCACAACCATAACTGGAACTACTCCTAACTCATCCTGAGCTAGGAGTTACGACTACTCAAAGTTGGCCAAAAACTCACTGATTTCCACACTTAGCCAAATTTCTAGATTCTTTCCAAAATGACTATTTCCAATTCAACTCTTCTTGGAACTCAATGTGCTACATCTAGGGATCTTAACTTAACACTCAAGAAATTTTATTCCTCGGTAAAATCTCACTCCACATGAAGGACGACTCGAGTCTTAGTTCGAAAAATTCTCTGGGGTGTTACAATTATAGTAAGACATCATATAATTATCAATTGCATCTTATTTCTATTTTTTCTTCTTGATTTATAAAGCGCTCCTGAACATTGTCGGTGAACATAACTATTGACACTCATAACTCTCCATTATCGATTTCTTCTACCAAAGAAACGATTGAGGATTTTGCAGAAGAAAGAGGAAAAGGAAAGAACGAAGAATTCAGACAGCCTTGAGGAAACTTAGGTTTTTCTATACTTGTCTGAAAATGACGTGGTCTAATCATAACCTTTCATCAAGAAAGGAAACGGATCAAATATAAGCCGTTGGATCAATCAATATAGAATCATCCACTCACGTGAGAAGCATGTGAAGAATAAAAGTTTGTTACATATTGTTAGATGCTGTACAAATTATGACAGGTGTATAGGCTTATTATTTTTTTTAATTTTCCAGTAGATGTACTTGTATATATACATCATATCAGGGATGAATACACATTCAGAAAATTTTCCCAATCTTCCTCTTTAAATTCTTTCATAGTATCAGAGCAGTAGTTCGATCTAAATCAACACTATCCTTTCTGAATCATCAATTCCCTGAGAAATGGGTACAGAAGCAGCTGCAACTGTTCTTCCTTCTGGTACTTCTTCCGGTGTGGATGGACAATCGGTCAAGTGATGAACATTGATGTCCATCACCCATACTTCCTTCACAATTCAGATTCACTTGGGATGAATCTAATCACCTCAACTTTTGATGGAAAAAGGATTTCTAAGTTGGAGGAGATCCATCCTCATTGCCCTGTCTGCCAAGAAGAAACTTGGATTCATCAATGGAACTTGCACTGTACCAGATCCACAAACTCCACAATATGCACAGTGGAGTTACTGCAATGACATGGTAATATCGTGGTTGTTAAACTCATTGACCAAAGAAATTGCAGATAGTGTAATTTACTCTAAAACATCGAAAGAATTGTGGGACAGTTTGGAACACAGATTTGGTAGGACAAATGGTGCTAAACTATATCATTTGCAAAAGGAACTATCAGGAACTGTTCAAGGAAATTCAGATGTTGCAGGCTATTTCACCAAGCTGAAACGTTTGTGGGATGAACTAGATGCACTAAACATCATGATGTGTTGTTCCTCTGTGTGTGTTTGTGAGGGCAAATCTAAACTGGTAAAGTCCTTGGAGGATCTGATACAATTTCTCATGGGTCTCAATGATGTTTATGCCCAAGCTAGGGGAAACATTTTGATGATGAACCCATTGCCTAATATTGACTATGGTTATTCACTCCTTCTACAAGATGAAAATCAAAGGAAAACATATCAAACAGTTCATTTCCTAATGATGCTATGGGTTTTATGATTAACTTTCAGGGAAGGAATTTTCAAAGATCTGGTAATATTGTTACAAAAGGGAATTTTCCTCAAGGCTGCTTTACACCACAGAGGAACTCTATTCCTAATTCAAGGGGAGGAAGAGGAAACTACAAGAACAAAGGAAAAAGAAATAAGTATGACCCAAATGTGTCTTGCACACATTGTGGAAAAACTGGACATGTTTATGATGATTGTTACAGGAGAGTTGGGTATCCTGAGGATTTTGAATTCACTAAGTCTAGAGAGTTTGATCCTTCCAAACAAAAAGGGTTTCATGGAAGGGCTAACGGGGCTTTCCCAAGTGAGGACAGTGAGGTTCAAGGCATGACACAACAACAGGGAACAACTAGCAACATTTTTTATCACCTCAATAAGGAACAGTATGCAGCCTTGGTAAAGCAGGTTGCAAGAGACATAAAATTGGAGCAGGGTAGCAGCACAACAACTGGATTCAATGCTTCTGCCATTTCTGGTACAGTCCAAAAATACTCTGATTCATGTTTATCTATTTTTAATTCCAGTACCTGGATCATTGATTCAGGTGCTTCAGAACATATGTGCTTTGATTCCCAGTTTTTCATCTCTTTGACTCCTCTTCCTGTGCCTTTACATATCACACTGCCTAACTCTTTCAGGATCATTGTGACTCATGCAGGAAGTGTCCCTATTTTGCCCAATTTCACTCTTGAGAATGTATTATTTGTTCCAGTTTTCAGATACAATCTACTATCTGTCAATAAATTATGTTCTCAATACACATGTGACCTTCTTTTCACTCTTAGTTGTTGTCTGTTACAGGGCCATTTAATGAAGAACAATCAAGTTTTTGGTGATGTCAGGGATGGTTTATACTTGTTGGAGCATGTCAGTCCTAGGTCTAGGGTTTTATCTAAGGATGTAGTTTCTTTTCCAAAAGGAAGCAATTCTATTTCTCAGCACAATTCTGTTTCTTTTCAAAGTTCTGTCAATGTAGTTCCTAATGTTGATCTTTGGCATGTAAGATTAGGGCATGTGCCCTATTCAGTAATGAAAAAGTTTGAATCTATCAAGTTTTCTCCTGATTGAGATTTTGTTTGTGATGTTTGTCCTAGAGCAAAACAAATCAGACTCCCTTTTCCCTTCAGTCACATCCACTCCACAAAAATCTTTGATATGATACATATTGATACTTGGGGCCCTTACAAGTCTTCTACCCATAATGGTTTCAGATATTTCTTAACTATAGTTGATGATTACAGTAGGGGAACCTGAACATTCCTAATGACCTCTAAAAACAATGTTTTTCCTATCCTGAAAGATTTTTTGGCAATGGTTGAAAGACAATTTCAGACTCAAGTAAAATGCATTAGGTCTGACAATGCAATGGAATTAGGAAAAGGTCATCAGGAAGCTCAATTTCTTAAGTCTCAAGGGATCGTACATCAGACTTCTTGTGTTGCAACACCCCAACAAAATGGGGTTGTTGAGAGAAAGCATAGACACCTTCTTGACCTTGCTAGGAGTCTTATGTTTCATTCTAATTTACCTATATGTTATTGGGGGGAATCAATTCTCACATCCACTCACTTAATTAATAAACTACCTTCCAAAGTTCTTCAAGGCAAGACACCATATGAACTGCTTTTTGGTCAGCCTCCTTCTTATAAGAACCTTAGAAGCTTTGGTTGCTTGTGTTATGTTTCCACATTTGCACATCACAGATCTAAATTTGAACCAAGAGTTGTGCCTTGTGTTTTTCTAGGGTATCCTATCAATCGAAAAAGATTCAAAGTTTTGGATTTAGCAACTAGAAAGATTTTCTCCTCCAGGGATGTACAGTTTCATGAACAACATTTTCCTTTTAATTCTGGGGTTTCTCCTACTCCACCCAAATTTTCTTCTTTCCCTTCTGACCTAACTGACCAATTTCCTGATCCTCCTCTTTCTTTTCTCATCCCTAATGAAGAACCTCTTCCTTGTTTTTCCCCTTCTCCTTCTTTGCTTCCTGATCTTACCCCTACTCCTTCTATTCCTGCACACCCCCTCCTCTTAGGAGATCTGGCAGGGTCACTACTGTGCCTAGTTATTTGCATGACTACATTTGTAACAGCTTAGTTTTGACTGATTTGACTGGGACTTGTTTCATTCACCCTTCTAAACCTACTACTTTCCCTTTTAATTCACTCTCATTGCCTAACCAACATTATCTACTCTCTCTATCTCAAATCACTGAATCACATAGTTTTTCCCAAGCCTCTCAACATCCAGGTTGGACTGCTGCTATGCAGAAAGAACTAGTGCATTGGCTCTCAACCATACTTGGGAAATGGTTGATTTTCCTCCAGGAAAGAAGGCCTTACCATGTAAATGGGTCTACAAAGTCAAACATAAGTCTGATGGATCAATTGAAAGGCTGAAGGCTGACTGGTTGTGAGGGGGGATATTCAACAGCAGGGCATTGGCTATACATAGACTTTTTCCCCTGTGGTCAAGATGACCACTATCAGGTGTATCCTTACTATTGCTGTCAAGAAGAATTGGAGAGTTCACCAATTAGATGTGAGTAATGCCTTTTTACATGGTGATCTCCAGGAAACTATCTACATGAAACCTCCTCAAGGTTTCCCATCTCTCAAACCTACCCAAGTTTGCCTTTTGGAAAAGTCTCTATATGGGTTGAAACAGGCTTCTAGGATTGTATGCAAAATTGGTAGTTGCATTGATTTTCCAAGGTTATTCCAGTTCCCTTAATGACTACTCTTTGTTTTTCAAGTCCACTGGTGGCCTTATTTCTATCTTTGCTATTTATGTGGATGACATACTTATTACTAGCGATGACAAGGCTGAAATCCTACACATTACTACATTTCTCAACACAGAGTTTCAAGTCAAAGAACTGGTTGATATACAGTATTTTCTGGGTCTCGAGATATTCCGAGAACATCAAGGGTTTATAGTCAATCAACGAAAGTTCACTTTGGAACTCCTCAATGAGTTTCCTCATACTGGTCCTGTTGTTTTACCTCCACTTGACCCTTACTTTAAATTCACTGTGTAGATGATAGCCCTTTGCTCTCTAATACTACTATCTTCAGGCACTTGGTTGGTAAACTCAACTATTTGACACACACTCGACCTGGCTTATCATTTGCTGTGTTAAAGTTAAGTCAGTTTATGCAACAACCTACTCATTCACATTATTCAGTAGCCATTAGAGTTTTGAGGTACCTGAGTCTTGATCCAAGTCAAGGTATCCTCCTTTCCTCTGCTCCATCCTTGAAACTCCTTGCTTTTTGCGATGCTAATTGAGCGTCCTGCAAAGAATCCCGTCGCTCTGTTAGTGGTTACTTTATCACACTTGGTAGTGCTCTTGTGTCTTGGAAATCCAAAAAGCAAACCTCCATTTCTCTTTCATCTGCGAAAGCAGAATATAGATCTATGAGGTGTGTAACAGCTGAAATTACCTGGTTAGCCAGATTGCTCACTGATCTTTCCGCTCCTCCCTCTTTACCGGTGTCTGTTTACTTTGATAGTAAAGCCGCCATTCATATCGCCAAAAACCCTGTTTTCACGAGCGTACTAAGCATGTGGAGTTGGATTGTTATTTTGTTCGCCAACAATATGTTTCAGGTCTGATCTCACTATCTTTCATCCCCGATGTTCATCAGCTGGCCGACTTGTTCACCAAACCCCTACCTGGACCCTCTCATCAACTCTTGCTGCACAAATTGAGGGTTTCTTCTCCTCCCTCCAATTTGAGTGGGGATATTGACACTCATAACTCTCCATCATCGATTTCTTCTACCAAAGAAACGATTGAGGATTTTGAAGAAGAAAGAGGAAAAGGAAAGAACGAAGAATTCATGTTTTATTTGGAAAATGTATTTTGATTGGTTTAGAGCCGCCACTTAATTTTTAAAGAAAAATAAAAAAAAAAAATTTCAATAGATTAAAACAGGGAATCAATTGAAACTATAAAGGGGTTTGGGGGTTCATATTAGTGTTCTAGGAAGGGTTTGAAAGCACCTAGAACACTCGCTAATGCAGTTATCCGACGATTACTTATTTGGCTAAAATAATTTTAACTTAGTTTAACTTGCAAAATTGAACTATTTGTTAGTTAGGACCATTTTAAGAGAAAAATAAAATGCAGAAATATTCATCTAAGCGAAATATTTTGTAAACTTATTCTTAAGTTTTGTAAGAGATGATCGGTTTAGTTAAATTGTTAAATCAAAATGAACGTCTCTCGGGGATTTGAATTTTTCGACCTTAAGGTTAGCGGCAAATATTAACAAGTACACAAATACAATAAAATAAAGAGGGAAAGGGAGTTGGACCCAAATCTGGTATCTGTCCGCCTGGATCAGTATTTGGGCCCATTTTTGTTTTGGTCCTCCGGCCCATTTGAGTTATCTGCACCTGTCCTAAACTAACATAAAAGTTATTTCTTTGGGCCTCAGGCCCGTCTTCCCCCTGTCCTAAATACTAATAGGATGAAATTAAAATAACAAGGGCTTAAGCCCAAAAAATAACAAAATACAATCTTCTGAAATTAAGATTGGCCCAATTTTCAATTCTCCAAATTGTTGCGTGTCCTTTCAACTCCGGGACCTGTTCATCGACTTTAAATGGTCGGTTGACTGACTCAAATAAACTAAAATTGGGCCTCCGTGGCCCAAGTAAAATGTAAGGATAAAGTCCGTGGGGACCTGAGCAGATTTCACATGCAAACGAAGAAAAAATAAATAAATAATTAGTGCTCATAACAGTTTATTAGAAAAACAAGAAGCAATTTGACGTTTTGAGGCAATAGCCTAAAGGGAAATGAATCACGGAAGACAATTAGAAATGAAAAAACAAAGACTTTATGAAAATTAATGGCATTCTATATATGATTGAACTGGACTACTGACAACAAACTTTAGCAAAATAAATAAATAAAGTAAAAAAATTAACACATGACCCACCTACTTCTAAGAGTGTCAAAATAAAATTGGCCAAATTCAAGTGATAAAAGGGGCCAGCCAACATACCTATTCTAACATGATTCAAACTTACCATGACGATTTTTCTAATGAGCAAATCAAAAAGATCAGTTCTTCAATTAAAATCCACGAAGGAAAAGACAAGAAAGAAGAAAATAAATAAATAAATAAAAATAAAATAAGATAAAATAAAATCAACTTAGCATAGGAGACGAGCACACAGTGAATGATCATATTTAAACGACCATAAATGTATGGGGAGGAATTACGCTTAAACTAATCACTAGGACCCTTCTTTGTGATAAAAGCAATAGCTAACACATTAAATCAGTTACTAAGGGGGCTGGACAAGGAAATTAGAAAAGAAAGAAAACACTCGTGCCACCTCAAACCCTCGAATAAATGCCACTGGTTTTACGTAAAAAAAATTAACCAAGCTGTACCAAAATATTTTCAATCCATCAATGGTGATTCTGAACAATTTTTTTTTTAAAAAAATAACGCACAGATTTTCTAAAAAAAGAAAGACTACTAGAAGTTAAAACGACTTGAACTTTCACACAAAAGAACAACTTCACAGCAAGGAAATCAAACTTGAGCTTACCAAAACCTTAGTCATTCACAAACAACAACAAGAGAGAAATCAATACTTAATCTGTACTTTATTAAAGGAAAGTTGAATGCCAAACCCAACATAATAGCGAGATTACTCATTTTTAACATAAATAAAAACTAATACAACAATGAACATAATTTAAAATTGGGAAAGGCTAACTAACTAACTTAAGCAGTTGAACCAATCCATCTTGAAATAAGGAATATGCAGCAAAGAATTTGATGACACGGCGATGGCATACAAATAGACTCGACTTTCCAATCTTAAGCTACATGAGGACTCTAAATATCTTTAAAAAAAACAACAATGAGGAAAAAAGGGAAACCACTATACGACTTTAGTGTACAAACAGTTGACTAGAGAGCGCCTCGAACACATGCTTTCTACAAGATTTAGTCTTCTATAACAAAATAGACAGCAAACACCCTTTAATATGCTAAGATCATGAGAACAAAATAGAGGAGATTAATAAGGGAGTCATTTGAGAAAGGGAGAAAAGAGTCGACAAAGAGTTTCAGTTTACGAAAAGAAAAACCAACTAAAACGAATTAGGACTAAAAGAAGTTTACCTTTTCGGGGACAGCGAACGAGGGACTACGAGCTAAAGACGCTGAACTTCCACCACCACAAGTGTAAGCCTCAAAAATTCCGACAAAACAAGGAAAGCGATAGAAAATGAAAGGGATCGAAAAATGATCTTTTTTGCTATTTTTATTTACCTCTTATATATTTATCTTCTTCTATATCTATTTCTCTTAATATCTCTATCAATCAAGAAAAATCCCCTCCCTAATACTGAAAACAATAAAGGATATATAGGGGAGCTCGGGCTTATCATTTTTTGGGGGCAAAAAGGTAGAAAACGGATAGGAACTTGGGGCAAAATCGGAATTCCCCCACCAATTTCCATTCAAAAATCCAAGGACGAGGAAGGCTTGCTGCTTTGTACGAGGAAATTCGAATGTTTGGCTAAAAATCCAAAAGTTGGAATGGACGTGAGCGGCTCCGATTAAACCAATCGTCCTTGTGCTCGATGTGGCGCCCATCCGCGCGAGTCAAGGACGATGAGTGCGACTGCCAGGACTGAGCGAGCCGACTACACCTGTTGTACGACCTCACTGGCAAAGCAAAAAAGGAGAAGACGACGAAAACGAATTACACGCCGTGTGCTCACCGTTTGGTACCGTTGATGCTGCTTCTGTGAACTCACCCTCAAGTGGGGAAGACGAAGCGCGTATGGGGTCAAGTGGTGTCGTTCACGCGTGCTGTTGCTGTTGTATTTTAACGCCGTCTATATTGCCGTTTGTGGTCTCTGTGCTGCTATCTTGAAAGAGGAGGAAGATGCTGCTGGGCTTCTTAAGTGAATAGAGAAGTGGGGCCGGGTCAGGAGTAATAAGAAACGGGCTGGAAAATAGGTGGAGTTGGGCTGGAGGAAAAGGAGAAAATGGGCCGATTTGGGTCGGCTGAGAGTTGGAAAACAAAGAGGAAGTGAGAGGATGGGCTGGGAAATTTGTTGGGTTACTGGAAATTGCTTGCATTGTTGGTATGTTGCTGTTGATTTATTGAAGTGGGCTGTAGGAATTTGAAAAATAAAAGGGCCAACTCCTTGGTCTTGCAATTAAGTACGAATTTCGAACATAGCCAAACCGAATTAACATTTTAGCCGAAATGAATTTAGTTGGTAATATGGCTAAAAACTAAATAAGGTGAATCAATAAAAATTAATTAGCGAGCTTCTTAATTTTAACGAAATAAAATAATAAACTCAATTGCGAAATAATTAGTTCAAATACAAACTAATCAATTCAAAATTTAACTATAATTCAAAGCCAAAACTAAACAAATATTTATTTTAACAAAGGTAGAAATCTTTTGATGTAATTTTCAAATATTTACAAAATATACCAATCGCATATATAATTATATGAAATATATTTATCATTCAAAATACTATGAAAGTCGATTGATATTACCTAAAGTAACCTTGAAAAATATTTAAATTATATAAAACTAATTATTCTAAATCGCTTAGAAATTGAGAAGCTCGAAAAAAAATTAATTTCATCACGGAAGGTCAAAATTTGAGTGTCAACAATTCAGACAGCCTTGAGGAAACTTAGGGCCCGTTTGGCCATAGATTTCCCAAATAATATTTGGGGAAAAATTTGGCAAATAGTGTTTGTCCATACAATTTGTCATTATTTGGCAAATATCCCAAATTCCCAAATACTAGTTTTTTCTAGTATTTGGGGCAAATCTCATTATTTGGGATCTTTTGAAAATTGAAATTTTACACCAAACTTTTATCTTTTACAAAAACACCCTCTATAGTAGTTATTTGCGTTGTATTACATATTTTTTTACATGAACACCAAAGTAGTGATGAAATATTCAGTGAATCTGAAAGTGATGATATGATTGTTGATGAAAATGATGAACAATCGGCTCAAGGTAACAAAGTCATGTGCTTTGTCTACTTCACGATGTATGAAATGATGGTTGTTGTACTCACTCCAAACTACCACATTGCTCTAGTGGCATGGAAACTACTTGTTATTTGTTGCAACGAAGATCCAATTGACTTGTAATACAAACTTATGGTTAGTTTTGATAGTTTTTAAAACTTATGGGTATAAATCATATTTTTCTAAAAAGTGAAATATATTTCACAAATACTATGGCCAAACACATGGTGAAATTTCACCCAAATTTTCACCCAAATAATATTTGTCAAGAATATTTGGAAATCTATGGCCAAACGCTAGCTTAGGTTTTTCTATACTTGTCTGAAAATGACGTGGTCTAATCACAACCTTTCATCAAGAAAGGAAACAGATCAAATATAAGCCATTGGATCAATCAATTTAGAATCATCCACTCACGTGAGAAGCATGTGAAGAATAAAAGTTTGTTACATATTGTTAGATGCTGTACAAATTAGATAATGACAAGTGTATAGGCTTATTATTTTTTTTTAATTTTCCAGTAGATGTACTTGTATATATACATCATATCTGGGATGAATACACATTCAGAAAATTTTCCCAATCTTCCTCTTTAAATTCTTTCAATAACATATATCAAAACTAGGTAATGGCATTAATTATATTTTGTGAAACAAATACTTAAATACTTCACACACGGACCATATTGTCGACATGACCAAATTGTAAACAAAAAGAAACGTAACTACATAATGATAAGTATACTTAACAGTTAAGTTAAAATATAGTACTAATTAATTTATAATATAACTTAGATTATACGTAAGTCATTTATGTGTTAGGAGTCTAGTCCTTCTCCGAATTTCGCATATATGAATATTTAATGTATTAGGTCGCTTATTTTGTCAAACAATGCGGTGAAAATTTTATCTAACTAAAGAGTTATGAAATAGCACGATAGTTAAGAGATCATTATCAGCTAATCTGCTACAAAGTGGAAAAAGTTACCTTTTATCTGACCATGCAAAATATATTTTATATCGACGATATATATTATTCAAACTCTAAATATATAATTGTGTAAAGTTTCAATTAAACTCGAATTATATACCTTGGATCATGTATATTTTATGTATACTTAGCACAAGTATTTACAACATATATGTTTTGTAGTTGACTAAAGTGTTTAGGATCATAGTTATCCCAAAATTCAATTATAAAACTTTATTGGAAAATTTAAGCATAATCTCTATCGACTCTAACTTTCTTATCCAAAACAACCAATTATCAATTATTACCAAAAATAATACATAGTTATACATCATGTATACACAATTAGTATATACTTCTTTTGTCCCAGTTATACGATTATTTTTTCTTTTTAGTTAGTCCCAAAAAGAATGACACATTTCTATATTCAGTAGCAATTTAACTTTAAAATATATACCTATTTATCATTAATGAAGTGATTTATAACCAAACAAATATCTGTCATTTATTTTAAACCACAAGTTATAAAACTCTTCCTTTCTTTGTTAAATTGCATGTCAAGTCAAAATAACTCATATAAAATTGGACCGGGGGAATATTATTCATACAATATCAATACATACATATAAATATAACCGTTTTCCTGAAGGGAAATTATGCGGAATAGCAAACGTTTAGCCTATATTAGGATATTAGGTAGTATAGCTATAGTTTTCCCAATTCTTGCTATTCGCCTAATTTGTAGAAATTCAGAATTTGTATAATTCAATTCCTGATTGTATAAATCCAAATGTATGCTTACCCTAGCTATTTGTATACAATTTATGAAAAGATCGTAATAAAATACCATGTTTGTATATTGGTAAGCGAAATATATAAAAAGAGTTCTGAAAAATTTATAAATGTATAAATACAAAATTTGCATATACTTGCCATATTTGTATATTCGCAAGCGAAATATACAAAAGGACAAAAATATACAAATAACAGCCTCCATAACAAACATAACTATAACTATAAACAGGGGTGGAGCTATGACATGGCGAGGGTGGTCAGATGAACAACCTTCGTCGGGTATATTTTACGAGTATATATACTAAATATCGAGTTTTTTTTGGATATATACTAACTGTTGAACAACCTTGACACAATAAAGGTTGACAGCCCAGCGATTAAGGCTGTGCAAAGATGCCTCAGCGTTCCGGGTTCGAACCTAAGTGTTGGCGTTTTCTTTAATTTTTTTCATTATTCCATTTGTTCTCTTAGAAAAGGCAAAATTCAGCCTGGGTTCGATCCCAGGCTTGAACATTTTGTTTATTTAATATTTGAAGCCAATCTTATAATTTGACTAGCAAGGTTTATTTTTTTACTTGTCCTAAAGTATGAACACCCTTGGCGAAAATCCTGGCTTCGCCACTGACTATAAAGTGTAATTATCGAAACTATAGCTATAAAACTTTATTATGTTTGCTATTTCTAAAATTTTATCTTTATTAAACAATTTGGTCACTTGTACAAGAAGCCCAACTTAATTAGATCGTGGGCCGCAAGAAAATAGGGAGGACCATCCATAGATTATGCATTTTTCAAAGGAGACCCAAAGGCGGTTTATGGAAATATCCATGTAAGTGCTTAACTAAACTTCATCAACTTGATTACGCGGTGTATTAGTACTTATATAATATGATTAACTTCCAGGGGATTATTACTACTTCACTCAAAAACACAATCACAAAGTATAGATATTTTTGTCCTTTTATTGTTCATCATTGTTATTACACACATTTTCAATCAAACATGTTTGAAGAAAACTTGCATTACCTATTCATGAACAAAATCACAACTGACTTGTCAAAAGAAATTGAATTCTCCAACAAAAAAAGATGGCACTTAGCTTTTGCAACCATCTATTGTTCCAGAGCTTTTAAAACTGCTTATAGTCATGGATCACCTGCCTACAATCCAAGAAAAATACTTTGTGTATCGAATGATACAATTGCGATTGATGTAGTTCAACACCACCCTTTTTTCTCAGGCATTGATCACTCAAGTCTAGCTAAGCTTGTCAAAGAAAAAAACATTGACAAACTTGCTAATATTGGAGGTGTACAAGGTGTTGCTGCTTCTCTCAAAAGTAATACAACTAATGGTGTAAGCGGAGATTCAGAAGACGTTGCACGTAGACATGAGGCTTTTGGAAGCAACACGTATGGTAAGGCACCTACTAAGAGTTTCTTCGTGTTTGTTTGGGAATCATTCAAGGATCCTACCATCATTATACTTTTGCTCTGTGCTGCTCTGTCTCTTGGATTTGGAATTAAGGAGCATGGACTGAAAGAAGGATGGTATGATGGAGGGAGTATTTATGTCGCTGTGTTTCTTGTCATCGCTGTTTCGTCTATTAGTAATTTCAGACAAAACAGACAGTTTGATAAGCTTTCCAAGGTGAGCAAGAATATTCCAGTTGAAGCTGTTAGAAAAGGGAGGCGCCAGCAGATATCGATATTTGAAATTGTTGTTGGAGATGTCATTTGCTTGAAGATTGGAGATCAAGTCCCTGCCGATGGGATTTTGGTAGAAGGCCATTCTTTACAAGTGGATGAATCTAGCATGACTGGAGAGAGTGATCATGTAGAGATTAACCTTACCCAAAATCCATTCTTGATATCTGGCACGAAGGTTGTCGATGGCTATGGCATGATGCTTGTGACATCGGTTGGAATGAACACAACCTGGGGTGAAATGATGAGCCAAATCAGCAGTGATTCTAATGAGCAAACCCCTCTCCAAGAGCGACTCAACAAGCTTACTACATCGATTGGTAAAGTTGGGTTGCTAGTTGCTTTCTTAGTTCTTGTTGTCCTATTGGTTAGGTACTTTACTGGCACCACAAAAGATGAGAATGGTGAAAAAGAATTCAATGGGAGCAAGACATCATCCGATGATGTGATCAATGCTGTGGTGGGAATTGTTGCTGCTGCTGTTACCATTGTTGTTGTCGCGATTCCTGAAGGCTTGCCTTTAGCTGTTACACTTACTCTGGCTTATTCCATGAAGAGAATGATGGCTGATCAGGCAATGGTTAGGAAGCTCTCTGCATGTGAGACTATGGGATCTGCCACCACCATCTGTACAGACAAAACAGGTACTCTTACATTAAATAAGATGACAGTCACAAAGTTTTTCTTAGGCAAACAGCACGTGAAAGCGGAAAGTCATACAACAATTTCAGCCAAAGTTCTTGAATTATTACATCAAGGTGTTGGATTAAACACTACAGGTAGTGTTTTCAAGTCCACTGATTCATGTTCCAGCTTCGAGTTCTCAGGCAGCCCTACTGAAAAAGCTATTCTTTTGTGGGCTGTTACGGAACTGAACATGGATATGGATCAAATGAAAAGAAATTTCAACATTCTACGTGTGGAAGCTTTCAATTCGGAGAAAAAGAAGAGCGGTGTCCTGATCAAGAACATTACTGATGGCACAATTCATGCACATTGGAAAGGTGCTGCTGAAATGATTTCAAGAATGTGCTCCCATTACTATGATCTAGAAGGGAACGTAAAACCTCTAGAGGAATCAGATAAGGAAGAATGTGACAGGATAATTGAAGGAATGGCTGCCAGCAGCTTGAGATGTATCGCATTTGCACACAAGCAAGTGATAAAAGCTGAGCAGGATGATCATGAGCATATTCATGGAAATGTTCCAGACAACTCTATAATTCTTTTGGGCTTTGTTGGCCTAAAAGATCCATGTCGACCAGGCGTGAAGAAAGCAGTGGAAGCTTGCCAAAATGCTGGTGTGAACATCAAGATGATCACTGGAGACAATGTGTTCACTGCAAAAGCCATAGCAACAGAATGTGGGATTCTTCATCCTAATCAGAAAGTAGATGAAGGAGCAGTCATAGAAGGTGAAGAATTTCGCAGCCTCACAGATGAAGAACGGATGGAGAGAGTGGAGAAGATATGTGTGATGGCAAGATCATCCCCTTTTGACAAACTTCTAATGGTGCAGTGCTTGAGAAAGAAAGGTCATGTGGTCGCTGTCACAGGTGATGGAACGAATGATGCCCCAGCTTTAAAGGAAGCAGATATAGGACTTTCTATGGGGATTCAAGGCACTGAAGTGGCTAAAGAGAGTTCTGATATTGTCATCTTGGATGATAACTTTGCTTCAGTTGCCACAGTTTTGAAATGGGGAAGGTGTGTCTATAACAACATCCAGAAATTCATCCAATTTCAGCTCACGGTAAACGTGGCTGCGCTCGTGATCAATTTTGTAGCTGCTGTATCATCTGGTGAGGTACCACTCACAGCAGTACAATTGCTATGGGTAAATTTGATCATGGACACATTAGGGGCATTAGCACTCGCGACAGAGAAGCCAACCGAGGAACTCATGAAGAAGAAACCAGTCGGTAGGACTGCACCACTTATCACCAACATTATGTGGAGGAATCTAATGGCTCAGGCCTTGTATCAGATTGCTGTTTTATTGACCTTACAATTCAAAGGAGAATCCATCTTTGGTGTCAACAAGAAGGTAAACGATACATTGATTTTCAACACGTTTGTTCTTTGCCAAGTGTTCAATGAATTCAACACGAGAAAGCTGGAGAAGAAGAATGTTTTTGAGGGGATACACAAGAACAAGTTATTTGTGGCAATCATCGGTATAACATTGGTTCTCCAAGTGGTGATGGTGGAGTTCCTAAAGAAGTTTGCAAATACAGAGAGGCTGAATTGGGGGCAATGGGGTATCTGCATTGGATTTGCAGCTGCATCTTGGCCAATTGGTTGGCTTGTCAAGTGCATAACCGTTCCAGAGAGACCAATCTTTAGTTATCAAAGGTTGAATTACTTGAAAGCCTTGTTTAAATGAGTAGATTTAGGTGTTCAGTATGTTTTTGTCATAAGCTAGTTAGTTCTAATAGTATCTGTTTGATTAATTGATAATTTATGTTACATTCCATTATTAATCATAGTGTACTTTGTTCATGATTTTTGATGCTTTAGACTGGCATTTGCAATGGCTAAAATGTGTGTCATAACTCTACTCGTGCAATTCTTACTAAGTTTTAATTGATTTATTGTTATTTTTATACTTTTTTAGTACCTAATAAAAGTACAAAATTAAGATAAATATACATATCAAATTTAAAACGATAAATGTTATGTACGTACAAACAAATGCAAGTGTTATAGAATGACCAACCAAATATGGTAGGAATTGAGAAGGCAAACTTGCTATAACCTAACACTTGATCTAAATCTTAAGTAACTAAACTTCTGGCTGTTCCTATGACTAAACAAAGGCGTCTTTGGAACAGGTATGAATTTTATGAGCAAACTAACTGGAAATGATAAAGCAGCTATCCCAGTACACACTTTCCACTTCATCCAATTCAATCTCTCAGTACATGCAAACTCTTTCAGCATTTCGATCATTGCAAACTGGACAACGACTATCATTCCCACAATCCCCCAAAATAACCTCTTTGTGTTTAGCTCTCTGAGAAGACCCCCTTCATACTTTCTCAGGTAGAATATGTTGAATAGTTGGCAGAGAACAAAGATGTTGAAGATCATTATATTTATATTTTTCCAACACCGAGATCAGGTAGAGCGCTTGGCCCAATATATTTTTCCACGTGATATTGGTTATAAATGGCTCATTTTTGTCAGTTGGTGGCTGCTGCATGCATGAGCTTTGTTCCAGGCCCGTCGATAGTGAGAGCTACAGCTGCTAATGTCCCCACCATCAGCTTTACCCAAAGTACCTGAAGCATTGCATAGGGAACATTGCCTGCTGAAATTACTGTGACAATGTTGATGGTCACGGGCTCGCTAGCTGAAATTGCTGTCACAAAGTCTATTTCCAAAGAAGCGATAGTTGCTGTTAGTTGGTATTGGGTGAATATCTGAACATTGTTGTATGTGGTCAAATGAAGATCCCGGTGGGATCTTGGTTGTGTTCAAAGCCATTCCTTCATGAAGCAGATCAAGAATTTCTGGGGCAAATGAAGAGAAAGTACTTCTTCCAAAATACTCTTCACGTAGCCAAAACTGGCTGACCTGCAGAGTATTCTCAGTCAGTACTCCTTCCTTATCGTACAAATCACAGTAGCGGAGGCCATTGCTTCACAAGCTGAAAGACTTCTAACAAGTGCTTGATCAGCAATCATCTTCTTGGTTGAGTAAGCTATGGTTAGTGCACAAGCTAATGTTAAACCTTCAGGAATAGCACCCGATGCAATTGCAACTGGAGTTGCTAGAATCCCAAGAAAGGCTTTCCATACATCTTGTATACTTGTCTTACCTCCAATGAACAACTTCCTCCCATTGTTTCGCACATTCCCTGTGAAGTAACGGACCAACAGAACTAAGAGAACCAAGAAACTGACTGCCAAACCAACCTTTGTTATATGCGAGGTCAGTTTGTGTAGTTTCTTCTGTAAAAGTGATTTATGATCATGATTGACACAAACTGGACTTATGATTTCTGCCAATGCTGTATCCATGCCAACTGCTGTAACAAGCATTCGACCATTACCCCTCAAGACCTTGCTACCCGATAACAAGAACACATTGGTGCTATTGTTAACTTCCACAAGGTCATTTTTCTTTGTTAAAGTTGATTCATCAATATGTAAGGATTGGCCACCTATGTATATCCCATCAGCAGGGATTTGATCTCCAGCTTTCAAGCGAATGACATCTCCAACAACTGCTTCAGATAATGCGATACACATATCCTTCCCATCCCTAATCACAAGAATGGAGACAGTTTCAATTGGCCTACAAAGTTCATAAAGTTGCTGTTTATGCCAATAGTTACAAAAAGCAGAGAGACTAATGGCAAGAAACAGGGAAATTAGTATAATTCCCCCATCCAAACATCCTTTCACCCCATGTTTTTTTATGCCAAAACCGAGCGATAAAACAGCATACAGCAGTACAATGATGATGTTAGGATCTTTGAGGCTCTTCAATAATATTTGCAATAGATTTACTGATGGCTTCTTAAATGTGTTAGTCCCAAAATGTTTGCGCCGAGAAGCAATATCCTTAACATCACCTAAGATACCCTTGTCAGCATCAGTTTTCAGGGCAAACAACACGCTTTCCACACCATCAAACTGTTTAACATCTCTCACTCGAACGAGTTTTGCTAACATTTGCTTGTTGATACTCGAAAAACATTCTGGTTCGATATCAACTACTGTATAAGATTGAGAGCGCGAAAAGTTGCTCAAGAGCTCAGTCTTGTTTTCAGCAACAATCTTCCTGGCTGTAGACAGCAATGCCCTGGAAGTATAGAGAATTTTAAACGCCCAACGCCATCTCTTCCTGGCGGGGGACGTTAAAATAGGCGCTAATTGCACTTGCAAGATGTTGTCACACATGATTTTTGGTAAAATAATAATAATATCCAAATAGGTAACTGAAGATGGTGTTTAATATAATTTCTGGTTTGATAATTTGAAATGTCTGTTAGATTCTGTTGTTGCATAAAAGAGGTGATGGCTACAAGTTTATAGACAAAAGTAAACCGTGTGTAACAGACAGGCTGCTAGGAGTGAGGAGATGATATTATTCTTGGAAGTTGCAGCAATAATGAAAGTTATAAAAGATTGTTTGTCTTTTTGTTCTGGTCTTTGTTTAATAAGCTTATATAAAGATTGGATTCCAGCTTGGCTTATATATATATGAGTATGACTAATCAGCGAATGAAAAACGATTGATGTAATCATCTAATCAAGTATTGGACACCACACACAAAAAAGCAAAAGGAACTGAAGGATGCTCGTGTAGTGGATGAGATTGTTCTCCCTTAATCAAAAAAGTCTTGAGTTCGAGAGCTTAGAAATTTTTTTGATAACAAATGATTTTGCTTTGAATAGAGCTCTACGTGACAAAATTTAAAAATAATTAGACTCCAATGTTGAGTGAAAAGCAAAAGGAGCAAGCCAAGGCAAAAAAGTGAGTACAATGATTGTTGAGTTGGTTTGTATTTTTTGGGGATTTTAAATGACAGTACTTATATATGATAAATAAAGGATTTTGTGTGAATTATTTAGATTATTGCTGTTATATTATATTTATGTGAATTATATTTTGTGTGAATAATTTTATTTCAAGCTTGTCGCATAGGGTTTGCCTAGTGCAGTTTATCATAGAGTGCTCACTCGAAGGACAAATGTTGTAGCGACTGCGAATTATTTTGAAATTTTCATAAATAAAATAAATAGTATGTGTATTAATAATCAACACTTTATATAAATACTGCTAGAGGCTTTAGCCACTCAAAATGTAATGACATTAACTCAATTGTTGGTAAAAAGAAAATCTATTGCCACTAAATATCTTTTTGTTGTAATGACAACAAGTCAACAGCTTCAACGAAACATGGAATGAATTTAATATCAAAATAACCCACTTAGGGGTCGATTGTCAGAGTATACAAAAATAATGTAGAATGTGGTGTATTAGTATTTAGTCATGATTGCATTAGTAAAATGTTGGTATTAGTTATACTGACATTATTTCGTATACATTATTTGGTTTGACGTATTAGAAATAACGAGTTTTGCATAACTTCTATAAAAAATATTGTATAACTTACATAAATACCATAGTGTAAAACCAAAATTACCTTCTATCCCTATTATTTTTGTAATTACATAAATCCCATATTATTTAGAAATTTCGGATACATAATTAAGGATCCGGATACATTATTGTTGATACATTATGTATCAATCTGTTGCACTTATTAAGGGGGAAAAAAACTGAAAAATCAAATTAAGATCTCATAGTATCCATTTGTTGCACTAATTAAGGGGGGGGAAAAAAGCTGAAAATCAAATTAAGATCCCATAAATTACACTATTCCATTCCAAATTATTGTTAAGAATTCAAAATCCTATAGTGTAACAAACCAAAAAATTCAAAAAATAAATTTCTTCTTCTTGTTCATCGTTCTCTCTGTTTCATAAAAACTTTTGTCGAAATTGTGGATAAGCGAGGTGAGTTATGAAGGATACAAAAGTGATTGAATTGTTGTTGGACAAACAATTTCTTTCATGAATCTTCAAGTTCATCGAATATCCTTTCGATTTTGATTCAAGATGGTCGAAAATTTTGAGATTCAAAATTCTTCTCCAGTTCATTGAAGATCCTTTCCGTTTTGATTCAAAATTATTGAAAATTTTGAGTTTCAAAATTATTCTCATAGTTCATTGAAGATTCTTTCAATTTTGATTCAAAATTATCGAAAATTTTGAGAAGATACATCATGAAGATCCTTTCAATTTAAATTGATAAGTGTTGTATTTCTACTAGATACATTAAATAAAAAATTGTTGTCCATAAGATTTTAGGTTTGAGATCGATACATTATTATTTGGTAATTGTTATGTATCAGATACATTTAATATAAATTTGAATTTACGTATCATAACTAAAAAATTAGTGCATGATACATTATTATTTATGTATCTTATTTTGTTTGAGATCATAAAGATCCTTTCAATTTAAATTGATAAGTGTTGTATTTCTACTAGATACATTAAATAAGAAAGTGTTGCCCATAAGATTTTAAGTTTGAAATCGATACATTATTGTTTGGTACTTGTTATGTATCAGATACATTTAATATAAATTTGAATTTACGCATCATAACTAAAAAAATTAGTGTATGATACATTATTATTTATGTATCTTATTTTTTTTGAGAAATACTACATTTTAAAATTAAAAAAAAAATTTCATTAGACATGTAATTGTTCCAAAATATAGCTTCTTTTTTGTGTGTGATAAATAACACAAAGTTTATGTATCAAGTACATTTATATTGAACATGATAAACACTAATCAAAGATTCAACAACATTAGAGTTATGTATCAATACCTTAAATATGAACATTATACATTGCATAAAACAAAGGTTATTGTAGCAGTAATGTATCAGATCAATGATAACACTAACAAAGACTAATTTAAGACTCAAAATAAACGAGATACATTAAAATTTTGTATCTTTGATAGTGATGGCCGTGCAATGGCGGCAAATTCAACTTTTTTCTTCTTTTTTTTTTGGACATCTTTCAATAGTAGAAACATTAAAAGAAAATAACTATTTTTCAAGAAAAATTTTCAACGACAATATGATTAACTAAAATTGCAAAGGTTCAATAAGATTTCAAAGAGGGCAGGGGGCGGAGATAATTTTATTTTTATTTTTTAAGATGAAAAAATTAAAAAATAATAATAAAGAAATGAAAAATTGAAGTGATGAAAAGAAATCTACCTCTTGAATAATTTGAAATCATTAATTGGAAATAGAAAAGATTTGAAATTTAAAAATAGATTAATTGATAAACTTGAGAGACACCTTCTGAAAATCAAAATGAATTTGAAATTTGTAACTGCTAAAGAAGTGGAGAGAATTTAGGGATAAAATAGAGGAGTGAGAAACGTGGGTGTAGGTTGAAAATAGGAGTGAAATATTTATGTATCCGGAAGATTTTATGAATTGGGGGAATTAAGGGATTTTTGAAATTTTAAAAAAAGGTAGGGATAAATTGATATTAAGGTAAGTAAATGTGTTTATATAAGTAATTTTCCCAAAAATATTTGTTCACAAAACCACCCCCACACTCTTTGGCTTTGGAAAATATATTAAGGGAGATTTGAGGGATCGTTATGTCATTAACCAATCCTATGTAAAATATATTAATACATGGAAATCATGATATTATTAGTAAGTTTGATATACCCTTTAACTTTGTCAATAAAGTTGATGTACTCTTTATTAAGAAAGTGACTTATATATATCCTTACGGTTATACAAATAACTCACATATATGATATAACCCTATCGTTACAGAAGGAGCTCACATATACCCTTCATCTAACGAAAGTGAAAAAAATAGTTCTAAATTTATTTTTCTTACTTTTAATTTTTAAAAAAATCCATATAGGGGTACATATGATCCTTCTAGCAAAGTTAAAGTATGTTTTGATCTTTTTCATACATAAATTATTTTTGACTTCTTTGATTATATCGTTATTTGAGTTTCTTTTTCTTTTTTTTTCCTTTCATTTTTAGTGTAAGAAAAATTTATAGCTAACTTTTTGCGGTTATATTGAAATTTAGTTTTTGTATTTGTAAAAAAAAAAATTGGGGTATCTATAATAAAATTTACAATAAAATTAGTGAAACATAAATAAATTTGACCATCAAAATAATAAATTTTAATTAATCGTTGAAACAAAAAAGGCAAAAAATTACTTGTGAGGAGGATCAAATATACCCCATATGGATTATATTAAAATTATTTTTTTTCACTTCCATTAGAGGAAAATGGTATATGTATATTAAAGTCACTTTCATAATGAGTGGTATATCAATTCTAAATACCAAAGTTAAAGAGAATATTCAGCCATTTTCTCTACTAGTAATACACACCTTAATACACAATAAAGTATATAACTAATACAAATATTAATTATACATATATAGACTAAAAAAAAAATATACCAAACAATATACTAAAAATATGCAAAATTAACACATAAAAGCATTTTTCTAACCCTGCCAAAGTGCTAGATTCCAGCTTGGATAATAGTTGTAATACACTTATCAAAAAAAAAAAAGATTGGATAATTATCATGCATGAAATGAAGAGGCTAGATGAAAACACTTGTCCAAAAAGCAAAAGGAAAAAGGGATAAAAAGTGAGCATAGTACCATCGTTTCGCAAACTTTAAAGAAATTTCTAAGAAAAGGATATATGAATTTACTTACCCTCTTGTTCCTAATTACTTATTCACTTTTTATTTTTTTAATTATTTTTAATTACTTATTCATTTTGAAAAATTAATAAATGATAAAAAAAATTTTACCTATTATACCCTCAGTTATTTACTTTGAAAATATAAAATTTCTTGAAAATCTTAAGTTTTTAATTTATCCACTTCATAATTAATAAGGGTAAAATTGTAAATTCACTATGACAATCATTGTTTTCTTAATAGGTGTGTCAATTAAAAAATAATTATGGACAGAGGGAGTATAAATAATAGAGGTAATATTACTATATTATCTTTTGACTTTATTAAATTTAATGCTTTGAAAAATGTGTTAGATGATAAATAATATTTAATATGAAGGATAAAATAGACACAAAGGGTAAATTATCTCTTGATTTTTTAAATTGAACAATTATTTTTAGTTTAATAGACAACTATTATTGAACGGAGGAGATATATCAAAAGAGAGGTATAATAATCTTAAAATTTAAGAATAAATAAGTAAAGATAGAAAATAACATAAACAAAGAACTAATGGATAACAATAACTATATTAAATCTAAAATCTAATTAAGAATCCAAACAAGCATTTAACAAATTACATAACCACAGCGGCGGAGTCAAGATAAGAGTTTGGGTTTCTAATTTTATTTTATTTTTAAAAAAAGGAAGGGTTCAAACCCATAATTTTAGCATGAAAAGTATTTTTACGGTCACTTCTTTATCACTGAACAGTCAATCAATTTTATTAGGGGTTCACAAGTTAATAAATATATATATTTATTTAATTTTTTATTACAAATACAAAATCTACGAAAAAACTATTGAATTCATTCGAACTCACAAATCCTCACTTAACTCCGCCACTAAACACAGCCTTTTTTTCCCCTTGTACTTTCACTTTAGAATGTTATAAAAGATGCTGGTCTTTTTGTTGTTGACTTGAGACTGGTCATTCTTTAAGATTATTTTATAAGAGTGTATATTGGATTCCAGCTTGGCTTATAAGTTATAACGTACGACGAATATGAGTATAGTCGTTATCATTTTAGAATTTACGCTCCTTAAAAATCAGATAAATTTATTATCAAATTTTTATTTTGTGTTATTTTAAAGTCAAGTTTTTTCAATAAATGAACATGAATTAATTTATTTTAATTAATTTAACCAATTAACAAGAATAAGTTACTTAGTTTTCCTATGTTGGTCAAATTCATACATTTTAAAACTAATAACTCTTAAGAGTAAAATAGGAAAAATTGTGTCATCTATACATACATAGATTTTGTGTAATGTCAAGTCTTAAGAAACATCTATTTTTTGTAAGGACGACACGTAAATATGAACGAATGCGATAGTTCTTTTCATAGAAAGTCACTCAACTTTCTCTCCTTTTTTATATCATTAAAGTCACCCAACTATGAATATTTTATATACAAAATCACTCTATTAATATTTCATTTAGAAAGTCATCCAACCAATTTAAGTAATTATTTTATTAAATGTTGAAATATAATTTTTGTTTTAAATTAAGTTTTTTTAAAAAAAAACAATAAGATTCTATTTTAATTATTTATTGAAACATAAATTTTGGTTTAAAAACGTAACATAGAGAAATACAAGTAGTGACTAGTGAGTAATAAATGAATGCAACATCAATCAACCATTTAACGAGAGTTTTTGGCTAAAATCATCTTGAAGTATGACTTAAATCTAAAGTACATACTTATATTATATAAGTGAACAAAATCCATCCTTGCACTATACAAAAAGTTGCAAGATTCATCATTCTATCTACTTTTTTTTTAAGAAACTCACACCACCAACAAAAAAAAATGTGTCAAGTCAAATGAATATATGTATGTCACGCCCCGAGCCTACACCCTGGGCGGGACCGGCACCAGGAGACCATTTCTGGCCCCAAGCGAACCCTTGGCCTGGCTTTCTTAACTCAGCGGCAACCTCAACAGAATAACTCAATGCAATGCAATATTACAAAACAACTTAACTTATAAAATATGGCCATAAAGGCAACTCGAATCTCAAAATAGAATATTTACATATATATATAGATGAGAGACTCAAAACTAACTGACTGACTGTCTGTCTATGAAGCCTCTAAAATACTGAGATGGATGTTGGGACAGACCCCGCAACATCCTAATAAAACAAAAACTAAGAACACAAAATAATTGAGTCCTC